>NC_051177.1:32586543-32776216 GCF_013339695.2 Rhipicephalus sanguineus
ACCGGCGGTGACCAACGCGACCGGTGGGGACGCCGGCCAGCCTGAACACGCTGTTTGGCGCGATGCGCCGAAGGAGAAGAAACGTCCGCACTCAACGAGTACTCTCCACAAACTCTCTTACTTACACGTCGCCTGGGTAAAACAGGAATGCCAGAGCGGCGCCCCCTGTCATTCGTACAATGCAATACTGAACCGAAACCGAAACACAACATGAGCTTGTGCAGAGGGCACGGAGGAAGACAAGTTTCAGCGCAGTCGCATTTTCAGCGCACCTTAAGAAACTAGGGTTGTAACATTGTAGGGCGAGTAGGGCCAGAAGGACCGTCACGACGAAAACCTGCCTCCTCAGTCGTATTCGCCTGGAACGTTGGTGTGGCTTCGCGTTCCCTCCTCCGCTCCTGGCCTTTCCACAAAGCTACTGCCTAAGTACGAAGGCCCCTACCGCGTCCTACGTCAAGCATCCCCAGTTAACTATATGATTGAGCCTGTTCAATTATCTACGGACCGCCGTCGTCGCGGCCGCGAGACTGTACACGTCGATCGACTGAAGCCGCATTATGAGCCACCAGTTGTACCTGTTCTTTAAGTCACCAGGATGGCTCCTTTTCCGCGGGGGAGTGATTTGTAACATGGTGGGGCGCAGACAAGAACGCCTGCGAAAGAAGACGACGAAGACGGTTGTTGTTGGCGCTCGCGCTTGCTCGGCTTGGACCGCTGATCGCTTCAGCTGTGGCAATCTTTTAATAAACGCGTTACTGTCTCAACGTTAAACGCATACCATCAAGGTCTTTAAAATTGCGTATCTATGTATTTTCTGTTAAAGGAACACACCGCCTAATACTTACCTAGTGATGTTACGCCTCAGATATGCGTAATGTTTGCTTTTTGATCAACAATGTACACAAGTATGAACCTCGTCAGCCGTTCACGATGGCTGGCCCTTGGGCAAGTGGTTCAATTTTGGCCGAGTGGCTGAATCGAGGGACGTGCCGACAAACAGAAAGACAGACAGAAAGACAGACAGAAGGACAGACAGAAAGACAGACCAAAATTTCTGCGTTTAAGTTCCCCAAGAAAGACTATCGTCTTTAAAATAGCTCTGCGACGCGCGCCTGCCTCACCTGGCTGTAACACCGCGTTCCACGCTCACGCGCTCGCCCCGAGAAAAATCGAGGCCGGGCTACCGAGGCGGCACGACGCGCTTTGCGTTTCCCTCTAGTCCGGCCGTGGTTATCAATCACATTTTAACAGGCCGCGGGATGGCGACCAAGTTCTGCGTCCAATATGCGTCGCCCTTCTGGCTATCACACATCGTTCTCCGATTACGATTTTACCGTTAACTACTACAGCTACCACAAGGGTTTGTTTATTCATTTAACATGGACGTTAGTTGTCGGGATGGAGATGTACCACCAATCATCAAAGTGGGTGCATACACGTTAAAAGGTGCCATTAGCTGCCAGAAATCAATATACATTGTGCAAACTCTCTTACATCTGTGTACAGTAAGTATTCAGTTACTTCTGTAAGGGCACGCTTTATTTTCGTGTTATTCCGATTCCTATGACGGAGGGACCAACCATGTTTTTTTTTCTTCTTATTCTTCGCCTTTTATTTTTGTAACAACTCTTTTCTGCCATCTTTTATTCCCCTTACCCCTTTCTCCAGCGCAGGGTAGCCAGCCGGTCTGAGCTAACATCGCTGACACTCCTCCTCCTATTCCTCCTCCTCCTGTGGTATTGTCACTCGCCTAAGAACAGTTTTGTTTTTGTGTCGAATTCTGCCTCGCCTTCTGATACCATTCACTGCATCTTGGTCTGCTTCCCTGAGATCGACATGTCTGCTTTTTAAACAACAGCTCTTTTTTTTTCTACCAACGTGCTTCTCAAGAAAAGTTCCGAAAAGGTGACGTTTCTAAATATAAACCTGTTTACTTTCGCGCGCCCGGTATATCGCCGCCGTTTCACTTGTCAGATGGGCAACGCTTGAGGTCTGACCCCACCCGTGTTTTTCCTCCGAAATATTAGAAAAGGAGGAAGCGTGGCGCTGCAGTACACACAAAGCTGCTCTGGTAACGTATTAACCCGGACGTCAAACGCACGAACGTAGGAGAGACATACCCCACCGCTATAGAAATGAAACCTGCCTTCCGGTCTAAAAGAAAAGCCTGAAACGATTCGGTTCGGAAGGCTCGGAAATTCTCCAAGACGGTTCCATATTCAAACATAGGCATGCACAGGCCTCTCGGCTAGGGGGGTGAAATTTCCCTGCTGAGCTCCCCTCCCCTCCCCCCTAACCTTATTAGTCGTGTCCAAAACAAACCAAGCTTTTCAATGGATGCGAAACTACAAATAAAGTGACAACGACCTACTTTTGTTCCCCGGCTTTCCAGGGGTTAATGGTGGGAAGTAAGGAGTTCTCGGAATGCAACACGAAGGATCTGCGGCCCTCAAGCCACTAAAATGATGCTTGAGAGGTGCGCTCAATGAGCTTAGCTGTCAAGCGTTTTTTGTCGCACGTAGCTAGGTAAATAACTTCCCTCTTGTAAATGCGTTTATTTTCGGCTCACGCGTCAGGCTAGATTTAGGTAAGGCAACCTGAATGAATGTGACGTAAGAAAACAACATGAACATGTCGCAAACTTTGCGCGTGTTCGAGTAGTTTCTGGACCCTTCCATACGAGAGAGAGTACGCTTGCTTTTGCAAACTCTAAAGCAGTGGTTCACAAATATGTATCCCAGAAGCCATCTAGGCGGTCGGGGGGGGGGGGGGGGGGTTTCGCGAAACCTATTCTCGAAAAAGAAGATTTGCAGTGGCTTAGCTCGGCTATGCCAGGATATATGTAGCGTTAGCAAAGGTTCAGCTGATTATTCTTAGCGTTGTCTAGGATTATTAGCCTTCTTCTGTTCATTCTTCGTACGCTGAACCGCTAATTGCCAGACAACTACTTCGGGATTCAATGAGATAAGCTTCCTGGCTCTTCTGCGCCGTTGAGCAGCATTTGCGCTCTCCTTCTCCATGGAGTTACCCACCTGCAAACACCAGTCAGAGGCGCTATCAAGCGGCTCTAGCGCACTGTCAGACGGCGACTGCACAGCGAAGGCGAATAGCTGCGAGCGCGCCGGCGCCAGTGTGTCTGCCATGGCTACGACGTCACTCCTATCGAATGCGCAGACCAGCAGCGGCGAGTCGCGCGCGGCGGTGGCGGAGAGCGCGTGAGATGTCGGCTCCGGTGAGCCAGCTGTGTGACATCACTGATCCACGCGCATGCGCAGCACGGCTCATGAGGATCCACGGGAAATCGGCTCCAGCTAGGCCACTGTAGCTAACGCTACAAAAGGCGCCTTTTTTGGAGGCACACAATGTGCCGTGACAGCGGTCCATTCTGATTTTTTGTATGCTTTACCGCCTAACATTCTTGCATTGCGGCGTAGCTGACTTATGTTTCCCCCTTACTATGAGATGGTTGAAAAGCTTTTGTTGCAGTTTTCTACGACATATGCACGCAAGCATACTTTTTCTAGGCTTGCATACTTGAAAAACAAATATACCTAGAAACAGGTTGAATGTGGCTGCAAACCGTACAACTTATTGACCAGCTGTTGAGATCGAATCCGCGCGGCCCTTTAGTTTCAGCATTCAGATAGAAATAAAAGGCACCTATTTCACGGTGCACGTTGTGCACATTAATGACCCCCTCCCCATTTTCTCTCACTGCAAGGGGTCCCCCGTCACTTTCACGGCTCCACAAGGGGTCCTCGAAACACCCATGACTGAGAACCCATGGTTCTAAAACACTGCCATGGACGAAACACCCATGGGCGAAACACCCATGTCTCCAAAACACTGCCCTCGTTCTATCACCGTCCTAACATCGCACCGTCAGAGTGGCCCACGAGAAACCACGCATTTCGCCGTAATTCTCTGAAGGAAGGACAGAAAGGTGTGTTTCTTCAGAAAAGAAAGTAAACGTGAAATGAGCGAAAATCTTGCCGAGGCTTCATATGTGGATTTTCTGATCGAAGTTGCGGCCTCTCCCCGCATGATTCATCCCATCTCGTCTATCTAACCCTCTGTGTAAATTTCGCACTTACCTTGTATCTTTGTGCATCATCGTATCTTTGTATATTTTTGCATCATTCATCCCACCTCGTTTGTCTATCCCTCTGTACAAATTTCACGCTTACCTTGTATCTCTGTGAATCGTCGTATCTTTGTATCTTTGTGCATAATTCATCCCACCTCATTTGTCTATTCCTCTGCGTAAATTTCACGCTTACCTTGCATCTTTCTGCATATTCGTAAACCTTTCGTGCATATACACAACTTGTGTACCTCTCGACCTCCCTACAGAGCGTATGCATGCAAATACTAGCGCCATATACCCCCACTGGGGATGGATGGCTGTAGAAAGTTTTACAAGAACCAGCTCGCTATCTTCTAAAACGCCCACATATTCTATCAAGGATCCGTACTCGTTGGGACCGCTCTGTACACAGCCCGCATGTGGGCAATTCTATCGACAGCCACGCGAATCTAACTGCCCACCTGTCCCGAGTGTGCGATTACATAAGCGAACTGGGGAAGACTTAGATTGATGGCGCTAGTGAAAAAATTCGGCACGGATGTTCTCGAAGGCTGATGCGGGTTTCCCGCGCAGAACTGCCGATCGGGAATACTCGAAGTGGGCGGGCGTACAATGTCCGACCCACGCGCGTGGAAAACTAATGATTCGCTCCAGATGTTTTGCATCGTTATACAGTACAAGAAGAGCAGATGGAAATAAGCAGCGGATGACGAGGCATGCAGATGCTTCCTGCGCAATCCTAAGGAACGGGCGTGGCCGAAGTGCGCCATTGCCTCGAAAATCACTTGCCCAACTGTGGGCCCGACCGATAGCCCGACGAGAATCATCTGACAAAACGAACTTTTCTCCGTTGACAAAAACCTCAGGAAAGCAAATTGAGAAAAAAAAGCGATGAAAGTATAAAATATAACAGAAAAATAAAAACAAATTCGATTGATATATATAACCAATAACACAAAAAATATGAATAGTATAAAAAGGTATAAAGAATAAAACACACTCAGAATTATATATAGTCGCTCCTACAGTTACTTCAGCTATGCAGAACCCCTCATTTTTCGAGTTCGAACGAACAGGCATTGGAGGAACGAGTTCGAACGATCAAGATTGTGAACAAGGCTCCCGTACGGGAGCCGAGAAGTCTTTATTCTAAATTTGGTCGGCGTCTTCCTTGCACCTTTGACTATGAACAAGTGTTTTGTACAACAGTGACTAGGTTAATAGGTCTAGTAACAACAATTGATGGGGTTTCCCGTGACAAAAGCCACGATATGATTTTGAGGCATGCCGTACGTGGCTGCAAGAAAGATGTCTCCTTCTTCTGCCTTCCCCGGACCGGTGGTGCCTATGGAAGCTGCAGCTATCGTTTTAAAGGGTCGCTGAACAACTCGAAGTTCAAAGACCATGTAATAGTGGTTTCTTTCTCGCCCTCACTACCCTTTCTACGGGCGCTGTCTCCTCTTCCACACTTATTTCTTCATAAAATGGGACGGTAAATCCCAGACATTAATATTATTATTATTATTTCTTCATAAACACATGGAAACACGTGGACACGAAGTGCTGAGCCTATCAGGATTTCGTGATTTTTGGCTACACGCTGTGATCTCCGCTTGCGCAGTCGAAAATGTGCAAAACAAAGTGATATCAGAGGTGAAATCACAGTTATGCGAGACAGGGTAGAACGGGCGTGCAACTGTATGGCAAAGTATGGTAGAAGACAATTCGCAACTGATATCTCTCGTATATGGACCAATCGAGAGCTTATTTCCTCGTGACGTCACGTGAACAGACTGCTGGCGTCACGAGTTGGGCCGAACAGACGGGAAATGCAGGAGAGAATAACGCGCTCATTCTTTCTACTTTCAGAGGTTGTGTAGGGGCCCTTTAAGGTCATAGTCTCGCACGCTCACTGCAGCCACTGGTTCGTCCGAGCACATGACGGCATCCGTGAACAAGGTCTTGGTACACTACATGCGCGAACTGTCAGAGTTGGGGCAACGCGGCATACGCAGGATGTCATTGTATTTATACTCTTGGGCATTGAGGCCATTTGATTGGATGTTGTGTCTTGTGGCAACTTGTATGCCCCACGGGATAACAGTCGCTATAACACACTGTCCGCGGTGTGTTGTACAAGGATAATAATTGACAGTGCATCTGCAGAAATTTATCGAGCAGCCATTATCTCAAGCTGTTCAGTTGGAACCTTGGTCGGGCCACTGTCGTTGGCGCTAGATTTTCAAGGCTCTCATCAAACATGTTAAGCGAGAGCGGCCTGAATAAGAGACCTTGAGAAATCTTTGGCAATTCAAGCTTTTTTACAACCATCCTTAGCTTCATAACCAACAGCTTCTCTCCTTAGTCCCATACCCCTTCCCCACAATCTTAATCGTGTTCCGCGTGAAGTGCTGGATATAACGAGGAATCGAGACAATTTTTCTTCTAGTTTCCTGGCTACAGCTAGCGCTTTATGCGAGAGCAGAATACGAGTGTAGCGCTGAGTAGCACGTCTGAACTTTGGTTCAGGCCGCCCTGTCAGCTTATCTGCCGTAATAAGTGCCTCTCTCATTCTCTCCATCCTGACTCTACTGTTGAGTGCATCGCTGAAGGTGTGTCGCCTTAGCTTTGCCGTTCCTGCGTCCAAAATGCATTCTGAATTCCTGGAGACCATCCCGCCCAGCGTGCACAAGCCCTACATGCGCCGTCGATAATAAGAGCTTGAGACCGTACGGTGGCAGGTTTACCCGATACGAATAGCCACATTATCGTCTTTTCACGCCTACGGTTTTCCTGGTCTCTTCCAAATATGAAAATAAGCTACTCTCTTCTTTCCATTTCTGCACAGTCTCCCGCTTCATCTTCGCGCCTCCGGAACAAGGCTACTCAGTCGAACAAACGTTGCCCTCTATCCTTGGGAACATTGAAAGAAGTGTCAAGTGCAGACTTCTCTGTTACTCCTCCTCATCTCTCATCTAATTCTCCTAATTATTAGCGCTCACCCGCATATGCCGAGGCTTCTAGTCAGTGCGTACTTCAGGAAAAAACAACCTTAACTATTAATTTCAAAAGCCCATTTAAATGGGGAAAGGCAGCATTCGTATTGTTCAGTTCCCAGCGCGGATACACGTAAGGTGAAATGGTGGAAGTTTGTCTCCGAGCCCCCCAATCCTGCTGACGGGTACTTTTCCTTGTGAAATGTGTCCATTTATGCTTCTTGTTGTGCAAGCACACCTGCCGCTGAATAAGCGTTTACGCAATAAATGTTCCCGAAAATGTTCTAACTATTCGTTCACAAACGCTCGGCGCGCCCGGGCGCACTTAAAAGGGTTGGTCTTAACTCAGCTGTTCGTTTTTAATACTAAAGCAGCGCTTGCGCTTTTGCTTTCTGTAAAAGAAAACCATTGTCATCGAGTGCTGATGAGCGAACTTGCCTTTTCAATTGAATACTTGCGCAAGACATACGAAGCAGGTTCCTGGCACGCGCACTCAGGTTCGCGATTTCGTCGGGGCTGTACCGGTGGCGTTCCGGTGTGGCGGTTTTGTTGTCCATCTTGCTCAACCTATGGAGAAGATTAAGAACCGTGTTCCAAAAACTGTTAAAACGCGCATTAGTTTCCAATTCCCTCGCTGCATGTGACGAATATGCGATAGCTGTAATAGAGGAATAGCATCCAAAAAAGGGGTAGCTTAAATTAAAGATCAGAAGGGCGTCTCACTGGGCGAGATGGTTCGATAACATCATTAAACGCAGCCCAAAAAACACGGAGACAGAAAAGGAGCGCGCACACACAGCGCTGTGTGTATATACTCCTTTTCTGAGTCCGTGTCTCTTGCGCTGCGTTTAAGGAATAATTTAAAGAGTTCCTTTCTTTTCTTTTTGTTCCCTCGGGTTGCGAAAACTAATGCGTTCCTGTCATGATAATGCGCAGAGGACGTCATTAAATTACGGCACTCCAAACTTTGAAGAAAAGGCCACAAATGGATAAAAAAAGAAAGCGGATTCAGAGATCGTAGCCAGTAAAAAGTCGGTAGATCCCACGCCCTGTGGGAATGGTTTTATGCGAAGCAGTCATGGAATAGTTCTATGCTGCGTTTTTTTTTAAATGCGAATGCATTTATTAGTCGGGGGTTGTCCTGCGTCCCTGGCCGGCGTGCGCACAGGTGTTATCTCTCCGCGCGCGCTCCTCCTCGCCCCTAGCAACAGCTGCGCCGCGGCTAGCAACCGGAGCAGGTGGTGAGCGGCGGAGGGTAAGGAAGAGGAGTGCACCCGATGAGGGCGCTCGCATCGCGGAGCTCGCGCGGCGGAGAGAGAGCTCAGGCGCTCCTCCTCTCCGCGCTCGGACCTGTATATACCATGCAGGGAGCGCGCGCTTTGGTGTCTTGATAGCGATGGAAATCGGTTAAGTCGAATCTCTCGCGGCAACAAAACCACTAGGACGAAGTGTAACACAATGGAACTCCAGCATTACGCCTCTCCCTGGTGGTGACGTCACTGCAGTTGCTTCAACGTAATCATCGGTTGGAGAAGAAGACACTGCTGCGAAGCGAAGAGCGCGTAATGCCGAACGCATGCGCTTGAAGCGAGTCGCCGATGCGGAACTCCGTGCTCGGGAAGCCGCTGCGAAACGCCAACGACGAGTCGAAGATCCTGACATGTGTGCTCGGCACGCTGCTGTCCGGCAACAACGGCGAGCTGAGAACGCTGCAAATGAACGTTACGTGCACACTCTCGTCTCTCTTCATTAATTAATCGCACACTCATCGGGTGCACCCAAATGCATTCGCATTTCCTCACGATCCCCTTCGGGGAGGTGCGGGGGCTTTTTTTTACTTTAAGCCAAGCGTTACGAGGTGTATCTATGTGTTTTCGCAAGTAGTTGTGAGCACATCGTGGGCTTACCCGGCACGCCGACAACACTGTCGTTAAAGGGTATAATTTATGGCCTTACGTAACGTCAGCACTCACGTTAGAGCACATACGTCAGTATTATCGAAACGAAGTGCACTTTACGGTGCGATGATGTGAATACCATACGTAACTTTCGTTAGCGCAGTCCTCCGGGGTCGAGCAACGCTTGAATATAGCTACCGGAATCATAGGAATACGAAGGTGATGTTTACTAGACTCCTTCAAAAGCGAAGCCAACACTCGAACCACAATTGACATTAACCTTACGTGAAGCCTGTATCGCAGGAGTACATATGTAGTGTTGATTGCTTTGTTATAAAATTAGATAGCCAGCACTACAATGACAGTGACGTTGCACCGACATCACGCCTCCATGGGGTGTTTTAGATGCGAAGTATCTTAAGGCGGAACTCAATCCGGTGGTGGTGGTGGTGGTGGTGGTGCACGTGCGGCGTGACCGCCCTTACTGCGCATGCACATACCCTCTCCACTCCCCCTCTCCTCTCACCCTCTCCTCTCACCCTCTCCCCTCCCCTCTCCACATACCCTCTCCCCCCTCTCCCATGCCTCTCTCCACTACCCCCCTCCCCTCCCCTTTCCACTCTTCCTCTGAAACGCGGGCTAGACATGCCGAAATTCTCTCCTGCGCAACGCCGCGATGACCTCGAGTGCATGCGCGTCCCCTCCCCTTCTCTCTCCTCTCCTACGCTGCCCCCCTCTCACACGCCTGTCGACCGCGTTCCCCGCTCGCCCTCTGAGAATTAACGGCCAGGCTAAATGGAAGATACGACGCGCGTAGCGTCCCTCTTCGCGTTCCACGACGCGAGGTCGGTAGCATGCCCAATGAACGCCAACCGAACGCGATCGTGCAAGTGCTCCGGCTTCGCATCGCCTCATGGTCCCCTTTAGCGAGAGATGGTGTAATTTTTCCAAAGCACTTTCTATCTATCTATCTATCTATCTATCTATCTATCTATCTATCTATCTATCTATCTATCTATCTATCTATCTATCTATCTATCTATCTATCTATCTATCTAACCGCCTACGACTTTCAGCTCTCCTGGCCATATCGTTAATGGGATGTATACCAAAATTTTTATCAGATAACATGACCGTATTACGAACATAAATGAGCGGTCATAACATGAAAATCACGACAAGCATGTCATGAACAGCATGATTTACATGCCACCGCCTTGGGGCTCTTGCGGCCGTTTCGTTAATTTCACATATACCAAGACTGGTATGGTGTCACAATAGTGTATGACGAACACAACTGACCGGTCCTGATGTGCAAATCATGAAACACAGGTCATGCACAGCATGATTTATATTACATTGTCTCGGGGTGATCGTGGCCGTTTAAATGAATGGATACATAACAAAACTGGATGATGAGACATTTCTATGTGACGAACATAACTGACACATGGTAACATGAACATCATGACATGCATGTCATGTACGACATGATTTACATGCCGTGCTCATGCTGCCCTCACCGCCATTTCGCTCGTTTGGTATACACCAAAATGGGTATTGCGCGACGAGACTGTATGATGAACGTAAATGAGGTGTGGTGACGTGAAAATCATGACATGCAAGTCATGTAGGGCATGATTTACATGCCACACTCATGGTGCCCTCGCGGCCGCTTCAGACGCTTGATATAACCCAAAATTGGTATTGCGCGACGTGACTGTATGGCAAACATAAATGACAGGTGGTAACTTAAAAATTATGATATGCATATATTTTACGGCATGATTTGCATTCCACGCCCATTGTCCGATCGCTGCCGTTTCGCTCACTTGACATACACCAAAATTGGTATTTCGGGACGCGACTGTATGACGAACGTAAATGATAGAGGTAACATGAAAATCATGACATGCAGGTCATGTATGACATGATTTACATGCCACGCTCACGGCGCACTCGCGGCCGTTTGGCTAGCTTGATATACACTAATATTAGTATTACGCGACGCGACTGTATGGCGAACCTAAATGAGAGGTGGTAACATGAATATCTTGATATGCATCTCATGTACGGATTTTACGTGACACTGTCATGGTGCGCTTCCGGTCGTTTTGGTAACTGGATATATACCAAAATTGGTATGGCATGACACTAGTGCGTGATAAGCATAAATGACAGGTCATGCATTGTATATTCCGGAATATACGTTTCTTTAGCACGTTATATACCGGATTGCATGCATGCATGCCAAATATGCGATTTAGCATTAACTAGATGCCATGATATGAATGTCTTCACTTGTCTCAAAGACAAAGAAGGCGATGTAGCAGCTCTCTGCCGGCTGCTTCGCATTACATCGATTCCCACACTCTGTGGGATCTGCCGTATTTTTATTCTTTGCATTCGTCGGGTCAACACTGCCGATGCCGGTTTTGCTTAACGCTCTCGCATTTAAATTACCAGAGTCTATTCTTGGTGTGCCTGGCAAGATATAAACTGTCAATCACCTGTGGCGCGTACCCGTATACCGTGGCCCGTGGTAAACGGGTATGTGCCGCACGTGTCTGGAAGAAAGGGTTTGATGACATGTCATGTCATGTCCAGACAGTTATATTCGTCAAATCCTCTTACCCTCACCCCTTGCCAATTTTAGTCTACACCAAGTTAAGGAGGCGGTCACGAGAGCACCCAAACGCAGACAGACAGACAGACAGACAGACAGACAGACAGACAGACAGACAGACAGACAGACAGACAGACAGACAGACAGACAGACAGATAGATAGATAGATAGATAGATAGATAGATAGATAGATAGATAGATAGATAGATAGATAGATAGATAGATAGATAGATAGATAGATAGATAGATAGATAGATAGATAGATAGATAGATAGATAGATAGATAGATAGATAGATAGATAGATAGATAGATAGATAGATAAACGGACGAACGGACGGACGGATGGGTGGATGGACGGATGGGTGGATGGACGGATGGATGGATGGATGGATGGATGGATGGATGGATGGATGGATGGATGGATGGATGGATGGATGGAAACGCTCAAACTGTCTTCGGTTAGCTAAGAAATGCTTCGCAATTAATATGCCGCTGCTGCGTACGAAACAGAGTTGTACGTAACGCGTTACTAGTTAGCGCATGTGTCGGTTGCACTATACAATAGTCAAAGGCATTCACACAGGCCCGTAGTCCTCAAAAAGCCGAAAAGTGCTATGTTTCCCCCTTCAGATGTAGCAACGAATGCGCCGGAGAAGCGCCGGTGGGACGAACAATCGCGCGCGTTGCGCCCTCTCTTGCGCGGCGCGGTTGTCAACCGCATATTTCCGAAGCGTTTTTAACAATTATTTTAGACCATGTTCGTTTATATAAACGCGGTTTTGAACATTGCTAGCCTTGTTTTAGGCCTGTATTGGCCACGTGATTTTGAGCGGGATTACGCCAGATGAGATCTACGGATGGACAACAAATCGGATCCCAAAAGTGCCACGCACTTTAAAAAGCGGCGTTCGCGTGTCTCCGCCTATTGACGGCTATGGAGTAACGCATTATGAGGACCTGTACAGAGATGGCCGTGAATGCAGCCTGCGTCAGTGAGCGGTCTCTGTGTATGCATCGCTTAGACGTTGTCCAGGACGTCAATTTGGCACAGGCGAAAGTGCTCTGTCTTACGGAGACATGGTTAGACCCAAGATATGAAGCTGAATAAATAAATGCTATAAGTACTTTCCGGACACGTCTTTAATAATACTTTCTACACGGGCCTTTAAAAGACCCGCTTTCGCCTTCAAGATGACTTCCGTGCACATGAGAGAACTGTAATTTTTCTCAATCTTTCACTGTTTATGACGTTAAATTTCAGAAAAAAAAAACAGTAAGAGCACCTACTTTGGATCCGTTTATCGAACTATTCCACGTATTCGAAGAGAATTACGCAC
The DNA here is from genome assembly GCF_013339695.2 of Rhipicephalus sanguineus. Classification (NCBI taxonomy): domain Eukaryota; kingdom Metazoa; phylum Arthropoda; class Arachnida; order Ixodida; family Ixodidae; genus Rhipicephalus; species Rhipicephalus sanguineus. The sequence continues at coordinate 32,599,489 of NC_051177.1, forward strand.
GTATGTTCCAGGCGCCTGAGAAGTGGGTTTAACGACAATAAGGGTCTTTATTAGGAGAAGGCCACTATTGTTATTCCGTCTACGTTAAGTTATGTGTCCCGCCATCTCGTTCAGAATATCCACCGTGCTATTTAAGGCTCCGTCTTTTGGACATCACATATCATCGCTCTTCTGTACTCTGTAGATGACAGGCGATATATCTTTGTAATGTAATCCGCATGGTTCGCTTTGATTTGCCCTAGAAAACATTCCAAATGCGAAAAGTTGTCGTTGAGAAGGCATTAGCTTTGGTTATCCCGTGATAAGATAGCCCAATTAGGCTGTGCCGTATAATGGTGCTGCACTGGGCTTGTGGGGACTGCGTGTCGTGGTGAAAAACAACCGCAACAAAAAAAACGTAAAGGGCGACTGCTGCGAATAACAGAGCACGAGAGCTTTCTAAGAACTCCTAAGAGCAGCGGCCGCATTTCTATGAAGGCTTAATGCAAAAGAAAAATCACTTCCAGATAAATATAGGTCCCCGTTAAATATGCTCGTGAGGTTTTGCTTGTGCTACCATCGGCGCTGCTGTGAAGTGTTGCCACATGAAAACTCATCTCAGAACCGGCTTTCACCGCTATGAAGTGTTGCTACGTACATAAATATTCTCATTAAAGTTGCCTTGCTCAGAGCAACGTCGTGACGTACGCTTTCATGGGGGGCTATTATTTTAGTGCCGCTAACCAGCACATCTTATATGTTTGTACGTGCTTAAAAGTGAGACTGCTGGTTATCAGAAAGTACAGGCATGCGTATAAATAAATAAGGCGTGCTTCCGATAGTTTAACGGCAATATTATGAATAAGGCATGCTTCCACTCTTGTTATGCTGCAAAATCGAGAAACGGGACTGCTGACGTTAGTTCCTCGCTATAATAACGTCGGTTACCATGTTTATCTGGGAAGCGCGTCTTATGCATCTATCTTTATGCTGACTTACCGTACACAAACTACGAACGGAAGCGCTAGAAAGCCAAAGAGCGCAGCGACAGCATCAATTCTAACCCTGTGCTTCGGCGAATTGCCCCGTAAAGAGCCCTGTTCACGCTCGTCGCCTTCGACATTTACTTTTCTGCATGGTCTGCACTGACCGCAATATACCGTACGCAGCTATTAAACTACGGCCCAGGCGGCAGTTTGCTTTCCGCATACATTAGCAAACGAAAGGTGCTTTGTTATGGTCCGCCAACGACAATACACTCTTCTGGATGTAAGTGGCTAGTTTGGTTTTAGGTTCCAGTGCCTTTGCATATTTAGTACGCGCTTGTGCAGCGTACTATGTAATACTACGGTATGCTATTACAACTGTAGTAATAATTGCTGTAGTTTTACGTCCCAAACCACCAAATGATTATGATGGACGCCGTAGGCGAGGGTTCCGGGAATTTCTAACATCTGGTGTTATTTAACGTGCCCCTAAATCTAAGTACATGGTCCTCTAGCATTTCGCCTTCGTCGAAATGCGGCCACCACGGCCGGCATTCAATCGCGCGACCTTCGGGTCAGCAATCGAGCACCGTAACCCCTAGTCCACCACGAGGGGTCGTGCTATAACAACTAGTCCTAGAAACAGCACTCCTCTCTGTACTATGTGAGGCGAGGAGTGATGGGTACTACATGGGCAGTATGTAGTTAAGTAAGCGAACAGAAAATGAGTAAAAAAATTAGGGGACGCTTAAGCTTCGCCTTTAAGAGTTGAACGCCATAGCGATATTCTGTTCCTAGTGCGCAGTTCGAACACTACGAGTGTTTAACAGAATGCGCGCACTAAGGTGTGTGCCTTATGTAATGGGTAGCATGCTTTAAACCAGGAGCAATTGTGCGCGAGAAACTCTTTCGAAGTTGCAATGCACCCCCTACGTGGTCTTAAGGGAATACGCGCAGTAATGTGTGTGCCTTTTGTAATGGGTGGCTGTCTTTAAACCACCAAGTCGTTATGATATTGACATGGTGTGATACCCGATGGCAATATACGCTTGTACCACGCAATATTACTGCGATATTACATCTCGTACTGTGACACCTGTATACAATGGACGCGTATTTTCGGGAAGCATGAAAGTTACTTTCAGTGCAGCTCCAAGCAGAGGCGTGGCTGTGTGGCAGAACACCTGCTTGCCACGCAGACGGCCTGGGTTCGATTCTCACTCGGACCTAACATTTTTATTATTTATTTTATTTGCAGCTTTTTCGATTTTTCGGTCACGGACAAGATGATGATTTTTCGCTCACAACCAACGGCCCCGACGCCGACGGCGGAATTTCTGTGATACGAGCTCTTTAACGCTATCGCGTTAAAAGCATGCGCCTACACTAACTGGTCACTCCCACTGCTTGTGCCAGGTGTCAGCTCCAACGATGCTCATTTTTTCCCCGACATTAATGCGACCATCCTCATTCTTTCCGAGCGTCAATAGTTTATCCACTCTGCTCGACTTTCTTTTAATTCTCGCGCTGCTTGTGGAAACGGTTGGCGTCAGAAAGGGCGACAAAGCCAAGAATGCTCTCCACTTCGTGAGAACCGCATACATTCATTGGCTGTGTTTCGAAAGCGTAGTTCTTATGAAATTAAGGTGTCGAAACCACTCTCGAGATCGGTAGCTTTTAAATGGCACCGTTTCACAGCTACGCTGTTTCATTTACGTTGTTTTTTGATGGCCACGGCGCTTACACGAAGCGAATGCCAGCCTTCGCGACGTTTTATTCACGTGTGTTTAGACGATGCGGTAGAAGGAAGGGAAGGAAAACAGAAAAGGAGAAGGCAGGGAGGTTAACAAGAAACACTTCCGGTTGGCAACCCTGCACTGGGGGATCGGGGAAGGGGACTAGAAAGACGAAAAATAGAGAGGAGGGAAGACAAAAAAAAAGAGAGATCCAAGATGCAGTGGAGTACTAAAGCGGCTTAGCAGGGTAAATGTTCACTAGAAACCACTTCGGTATATCTGTCGCAAACGAAACACTTCAAACACTTATTGCGCAACCGCGAAATAAGTGTTTATCACCTCCTCCTGAAAATGATATTCGGTACGCGATGCCTGAAGTTTATAAAACTCTCATGCATCTCAAGTAACTGACTTGGGTTGGTGTATTTTACGAAGAAAAAGCAGATGATACGTCAGAGGCCTATGTCTCCTGCGCGAATTGAGCTCGTGAAGCTGCAATCTTTGTGGGAGTAACTTTCTAAAACTTCACGTCAATTACTACGGAGTAGTGAGAAAACTGAGAAGCAGCTTATGCAACTTGGCAAGATTCTTCTCTCGTGAAAATAAAGTGCACCTTCGCAGCTTCTTTCCGCAGCTAGCACGTAGGAGCAAGAACCGGCGAACTAAAACTACTTTGCGGCATGACTGATTATGCCTTACTGCGCGACTAAGGTACTGCCCAAATGTTTCAGTGTACTGGTTATGTTGCTGCCCATTACGGTTTCTGTCTTTCTCTCGTTTGCTTACTTTGGAACGAGACCTTATTTTTACGGCTGAAAGTTTCTACAAAAGCCCTCGGAGACATCAGAACTCGCAGGGGCCGCTGAAGGGTTTCTTGGAAAATGTGAGTGATTGCATCGAGTGCAGCAAAATTTAAGTTTATATGCAGAGCAGCGCAGAAGTTCGCCTGAGCTCTTGCCTGGTGCAATGCTGCTCGGCACTAGGAAAGGGAGGATAGGGAGGAAAAGTAGCGAATAGTTGCGCCTATAAAATAAGGAGCGTAAAAGACCATAGCAGTGTGGCAACTCTCATGCCATGCGTCTAGCCCAGGGGCTCCGGGAATACAATAAAGCGAGCGGGAACACAATCCACAATTGACGGCAGGTGGCATCTGCAACAGCATGAGCGGGTACAGTCGATGATCAAGGACTGGTTTTGCGTCGGACAGCTCCGGTGATCCAGCTGTGTGACTTCACTGATCCTCGCGCATGCGCAGCACGGCTCATGACGCTCCACGCGAAATCGGCTCCGGCGAGGCAAGTGTAGCTAACGCTACAAAAGATGCAATGCCGACTTGTGGAGCCTGGATCCGAGGTGCGTCCCGCTGAAAAGTCCGATATCTTCTCTACTTTACCATACAGGCGGTAACACATGGTGAACGCCTTATTGCGAATTATAGTTCTGGCATAAAGCAATTATACCGCATAGTAATTGTTTACTGCGTTACTCAGAGCGTCTTCCACTCAAGCGCATGGAAATCCTCCATCCAAGTTGCAACTTGCAGTAGAGCCTTGGCCGTTTAATTAACTTGCGTCGGAGTATCCTCCTTACCTGACGCAGGCAATTTAGCCGCCCGAAGTTTGCGAAGAACGACCCAATTGCAGTAAAGAGCTTTTCGGTAATCGCCTTCTGCAGCAACGCATTGCCGCACACTTAACGAATGAGACCCGTCCGACCAACGGAGCGGCGTCGAATGTCGATAAACGACTTTTACAGCGACACAAATTGCACTGTTGGAGTGTCACTGCAATGAGAACGAGAGCGGTACTCACACTTGTGCAGTTTGTTTATTAAATTCTGTTCTTTTCAGCATACGAACACGATAAACCGGCAAATATTGCAATGAAACGTGTTCGGTCGTATGTCTGCCACTGCAGGGAACTGAGCATAAGTTGTTCACTAAATATCTCAAGTTCTCCATCGTGTTCTCTCTCTCTCACTCACACAACGGAAGGACGAATATAATTTTTGTACCCTGTGTTCAGGCATGTTCTTTAGGAACACGCGTTCGCATTGCCTGTGATGTTTAGGCTAATGTGCGTTGAAATGTTGGGACCGTTGTCTTTTACGTTGTTACTGAATAAATGGATAATTATTCAAAAGAGTAAATAGGAAAAACTGAACTGTAATAACCGTAAGACAAATTTCAGCTGCATGCAGGCATGGAAGATCAAAGTAGGTTTACGGAACAGTTAAACGCAAATATGTGAAACTTTGGGAACGAATAGAATGCTTTTGTACCATAATCAAACATTCAAATTCAGTAAATGTCCTCGTTTCTATCCTTGTTTTAAGTCGTTGTTACGTTCTTCGCAAAATTATTCTTCATCTCTGTTGTTCCGCGTGGCGCACAATACATCACAAGGATCGTATACCAACCGCCTAAATTTCAGTTTCCTTTTAAACGCGAAGCATTTCTTCTATCTATCTATCTATCTATCTATCTATCTATCTATCTATCTATCTATCTATCTATCTATCTATCTATCTATCTATCTATCTATCTATCTATCTATCTATCTATCTATCTATCTATCTATCTATCTATCTATCTATCTAGCCGCCTACGTCTGGGTACTCTCATGATCGCCTCCTCAACTTGGTGTAGACCAAAATTGGAATGAGGGGGTAAGAGGATTTGACGAATATGACTGTCTGGTCATGACATGAATAACGTCAAAATCCTGCCGCATACGTCGTCAAACCCTTTCCTCTAGACACATGTGGCACATACCCGCATATGGTAAGCGGGTATGCGCCACAGGATATTGACAGTTTATATCTCTTTAACTGTCCTTCCCCCTGCCCCCTTCCCCAGTGCAGGGTAGCCTACCGGGCTCAGCCCTGGTTAACCTCCCCGCCTTTCTCCGTTCTTGCAGGCGACATGGCTACCGGGTCCCCGGTCGACATGTCTGGCGTGTCGAAGACCGGTGATTTAGTTTAATGTGAATGACTAGTGTCAATCCAGTTCGCTGCAGCAGCGCCATCGAGAAATACAAAAATTGGCCCCAGCGTCAGCTTCTCCGCAACGCATGGTTGCTAGCGGCGTTTGGAAGACAGATGCGCAACTCTGCTACCTAAAAGTAGCACTATAATTCTACGCTGCGTGAGATATGGGCGCCATCTGGCAATACATCGGGAAACGAGCTTGTGCAGAGGGCACGAAGGAGGAAAGTTCTTTCCATCCTCCGTGGCAGAGGGCCTTCGTCGGCACGTCGCATTTTCAGCGCAGATTAAGAAACTAGGCTCTTTATAATTACGTATCTATGTATTTTCTATTTAAGGAACACACCATCTGATACTTACCTAGTGATGTTGCGACTCAGATATGCGTGATATTTACTTTTTGATCGACAACGTTCACAAGTATGAACAGCCGTACCAGTTCAAGATGGGTGGGCGGTAAGCAAGTGGTTCAACTTTGGCCGGGTGGCTGAATCGTGTGACAGACAGACAAACAGAAAGACAGACAGACCAAAATGTCTGCGTTTAAGTTCCTCCAGAAAGACTATCGTCTTTAAAACTGACATCTGCAGCGTTGACCCGACGAATGGAAAGAATAAAGATCAGGATCCCAACGGGAATCGAACCCAAGAATTCTGCGTGGCAGTCAGGTATTCTATCGCAGAGCCACACCACGTCTTCAGACTGCTTTAAAAAAACACTATGCAGGCGTAATGTGGGTGCAGCATCAATTGTGGTTGCAGTTCTGGCTATCAAATTCTATAACAAACAATAAACATTACATATGTACTCCTATGATACAGGCGTCATGCCGGATTAACGCCAAATTTAGTTCCAGTGTTGGCTCCGCTTTCACAGAAGTCTAATAAACATTACATTTGTATTGCTATGATTCAGAAAGCTATATAGTGCAAGCGTTGCTCGACCGCAGAGAATAGGCTAACGAAAGTTACATATGATATTCACATCGTCGCACTGTAAGCGCACTTCGTTTCGATAATACTCACGTCTGTGCCCTAAAGTGAGTGCTGACGTTACGTAAGACCATAAGTTACCCTTTAAAGGCCAGTGTAGTACGTGCCTGGTAAGGCCACGATGTGCGCCCAACTGCTAGACTTACAAAAACACGTCGATCCATCTCCTACCGTTTGGCTCAAAGCAAAACATGCAACATAGACAACTAGTCGCTGACTGCTTCGCATAACACCGATTCCCACAAGGCGTGGGATCTGCCGAATTTTTTAGGAGAGAATTCACTTATACAATACAATGCCATAACACAATACAAATACAAAGTAAATATAATACAGAAGGAGGACCCACAGCAAAAATTACCGGGGGGAACTCCTGTTAGACATGTATAAAAATGTAGATCAAGGATTTAAAACTAAGAAAGAAACAGCAATAAAAAAAAGAATAAACCTAATGAACGTGATTCCTTCACTAAAGGCGTAATTGGGGTTGTAGTAGAGGAAAAAACGGATAAGAGACAACAACAACGATAACGGCGGCGACGGCGGCAGCAGCAGCAGCAGCAGCAGCAAATATAACGACGAAACCAGCAGCCGCGACGCCACCACCACCAACAACAACAACGAGCACAGTGCAGCGCTTGCACATCATTCGGAGCATTAGGCAGGACGAGGAATGTTCCACTTTGTTGTTCAGTCAACGACCAATATAATAAAGAAAAAATAATAAACGCTTAATGCCCAACCTATGCACTTATCGATATCACCATTTGATGCGCGCAAGCCTCTTGAGGCGAAACACAGTATTCTTCCTGCTTCCTGACAAGGAGGTTTTTGTGAGAGTTCGACAGCGAGTTCTGCTTTCATTGTAAACACTCCCGCTTGTGCATATGGCGAACAATTTTATAGTGTCTCGTGTTAACAGCGGGCACTGTCCTCTGTTCAAGAGTTGACAATCGGGGGCCTGCGCAGCTTCTTAATTAGCCATATGCCAAGCCGATTGGAAGACAAGTCGTTTGGTACCACTTCTGAATCAAGGCAAGTCCCCACTTCAACTTGCCTCATACCGCCCTATCGCACTGGCCAGCTGCGTCGGAAAGATAATGGAACGGATGATCCTTAGCCGCCTCGAGTAGTATCTTGAACATTACAAGGTTTATCCAAACTCCATGGCTGGCTTTCGACGTGATCGCTCATCTATCGATAGTGTCATTGATCTCGTAACATATGTCCAAGAGCAGATATTACGCAAGCTTTTGTCTGCAGCCTTGTTCCTAGATGTAGAGAGAGAGATAGAGATAATAAAACGAGAGAAAGGCAGGGAGGTTAACCAGAATTATAGCATTCGGTTTGCTAGCCTACACTAAGGGGATGGGGAAGGGGAAAGAAAGATGGAAAGGAAAGCGATGAGAAGAGGGGGCGCTCGATAAAATAAATATAAACCAACGGAAGCTGTAGAGCGGGAGTACTAAGGCCTATTCAATAGGCCAGTGGCACGCAAAAAGCTCGCTAAGGCCTTAAATGATTTTCGCTGTGCAGACAGTTCGGGTCGGCATTCCAGCACTGACTGTTCCGACAGGGGTCTGTCGTCAAGGCGGGCCAAAACAGCAGCTAGCGATAGTCTGTGCGAGCTGTAGCGAGGGCAGCGACAAAAACGTGGTCTATCGTTTCTTCGCTGTCACACTGGCTGCAAGCAGCACTCTCTGCCATGCCGATTCGGAAGGCAAAAGATTTGGTGAAAGCAACACCAAGCCACAGTCGACAAAGCACCGTTGCCTCGAGTCGAAAGAGTCCGGACGGAGGCCGAAGTCGACGACACGGGTCCAGTCTGTGCAGTCGTGTGTGCTGTAAACTTGGTGTGTTCCACAAGGATTTTATGTCTTCATTGGCGATCTCTCGAATTTTCATAGCAGCATCCGTTCTTGATAACGGGATGGATTCTTGTACGCCGTCTTCGTGTGCAGTTCGAGCAGCAGCGTCGGCATGTTCATTGCCCAATATGCCGCAGTGACTTGGAAGCCACTGAAAGGTGATGTCATGTCCTTGCTCGAAGAGGTGATGGAGCAGCTCTCTAATTTCCAATACTAGTTGTTCGTGAGGTCCACGGCGTAAGGCGTATATCAGGCACTGTAGAGCTGCCTTGGAGTCCGTGAACACGCTCCATTTCTTGGGTGGTTGGTCATGAATTACTCTAAGTGCGCTACGCAGAGCAGCAAGTTCCGCAGCTGTCGATGTAGTCTGGTGGAATGAGATCAGGCTATCCCATTCCTAGATGTAAAAGGCGCATACGATAACGCGCTACACGACGCCATTCTCGACGCCCTTGAGATGGTTGGCCTGGGTGGTAGAGTTCTTTGATGGATTGCTAGCTACCTGACAGCAAGATCGTTCTTTGTGTCAACCGATGACGGCGCAACCACACGACCACACGACGCTATACCTGCCGGGGCGTTCCTCAGGGCGGAGTACTAAGTCCTACTCTATTCAATCTCGCTCTCATTAAACTCACCGAATACCTGCCATGTACGATCGAGATATCTATATACCCAGACGACATATGTGTCTGGACATCAGCCGTCACACGCCTCCAGATACGAGCGAGGCTTCAGAAAGCTGCAAGTTTGACAACGAGCTATCTCGGGAAGCAAGGCCTTAAAATATCCCCAGAAAAATGTGCATTAGTGGCCTTCACACGTAAGCCAATGAAGCACTATGCCATTTCTATTGAAAGGCCGACCATTGCTTATGCCCGAAACCACAAATTTCTGGGTATAATCATTGACAGAGACCTTCGTTGGAGCCCGCATGCGTCTTACATGAAACAGCGCCTGTCAGCCATCTCCCAGCTGTTCAAGTTCCTGGGTGGAAAAGCCTGGGGGATGTCGGTAGGCGCAATGCGGGATCTGTACAGATCACTATTTCTCGGATTTTTTAGATATAGTCTGCCTTTACTGACTAATACATGCAAGACAACTATTCGCACTCTGCAGGCTGTACAAGCTCAGGCTCACAGAGTGTGCTTTGGCTTGCCAAATGCGCGTCGACTGAAGCGACTATTTCCATCGCACGGGACCAGCTTATGCAAACCCCACATTGCGGTGCAAGCTTTGAGAGCTCATATTTGGCATTTTAGATGCGAAGCATCATGCTCGGGGGTATGTCCTGCAGTGGGCTAGTCCGCACTCATACTACGCATGCGCAGGAGGCGAACCGGCCAAGCGGCTTTCCTCTGAGCTGCTGCCCGCAGGAGAGTCGGCGGTGGAGCAGGAGGGCGGCGCGGTGTGCTTCCTGGGAGGGGGCGGGGAGGGAAGTCTGAGGCGCGGCTGCTCGTCTCACTCTCCTGCTGTGGGGGTGCGCACGGGTTTTAGAGACGATGGCCTTTCCTGGGGAACTTAAACGCAGAAATTTTGGTCTGTCTGCCTGTCTGTCTCAGTTTATCTCTCTGTCACCCGATTGAGCCACCCGGCCAAAGTTGAACCACTTGCCGAAGGGCCAGCCATCTTGTACTGCTGACTAGTTTCATACTTGTGTACATTGTCGATCAAAAAGCAAACATTACGCATATCTGAGGCGCAACATCCCTAGGTAAGTATTAGGTGGTGTGTTCCTTTAATAGAAAATACATAGATACGTAATTCTAAAGGCCCTAATTTCTGAAGCTGCGCTGACAATGCGGCTGCGCTGAAAATGCGGTGCAATGCACGCAGACGAACGCCCTCTACCACGGAGTAAGGAAAGAACCTCCTCCGTGCCCTCTGCACAGCATGGCCTCCGAGATAGCGGGCGCGAAACTCGCCGCACGCCAAACATCTTGGAGGCCATGTTCACAAACTCATGTTTCCCGACGTATTGCCAGATGGCGCCCATATCTCACGCAGCGCTAATCTATCATCTTTCGGCGACATTTCGGCGACAAGCATGCAGATAAGCGGCCAATTTCTGTCCTGCGTGTACAGCATTCCTCCAGGTTGCTGCTGCTTGCCGGCTCCAGAAGCGGGTTTTGAGGAGAGTTTCAGGCTCTCTGGGTGCGTTTGCGACGAGGCCGAGGTCGGTAGCATGCCCAACGAACGCCAACGGAACGCGATAGTGCAAGTGCTCCGGCTTCGCATCGCCTCATGATCCCCTTTAGCGGGAGATGTTTCACGGGCCCATAGCCACCACCTTGCAACATTGCCTTCAGAAATACCACGGGCGTCGTATTGTGCAACGATTGAAAACCATTCTGCCCACCTTCCGTCAGGCTTCAGCCACGCATCTAAGCCAGCGATACCTCCTTGGTGCTTCATTCAACCTGAAGTGCACCTCAGCGTACCGGAAATCAGAAATAAACATGGTTGATCCATCCGTCAGAAGAATCGGAATAACACGAAAATAAAGCGTGCCCTTACAGAAGTAACTGAATACTAACTGTACACAGATGTAAGAGAGATTGCACAATGTATATTGATGTCTGGCAGCTAATGGCACCGTTTAACGTGTATGCACCCACTTTGATGATGGGTGGTACATCTCCATCCCGACGACTAACGTCCATGTTAAATGAATAAACAAACCCTTGTGGTAGCTGTAGTAGTTAACGGTGAAAGCGTAATCGGAGAACGAGGTGTGATAGCCAGAAGGGCGTCGCATATTGGATGCAGAACTTGGTCGCCATCCCGCGGCCTGTTAAAATGTGATTGATCACCACGGCCGGACTAGAGGGAAACGCAAAGCGCGTCGTGCCGCCTCGGTAGCGCGGCCTCGATTTTTCTCGGGGCGAGAGCGTGAGCGTGGAACGCGGTGTTACAGCCAGGTGAGGCAGGCGCGCGTCGCGCGAAAGCCTCCAAAGTCCGTGATCGTGGCGCAATGGATAGCGTGCCCGGCATCTGTTGTTGCGGACCGAGCGGTCGTGGGTTCGATGCCCGTTGACGGTACCTTTTTTTCTTTGCCATTTGATCGTGTGTATTTTTTCGACGTCATTTCCGTGACGGAAATACGTCACTGAAGTCTTGGTGGACCCCGGCATAAAACACTTTCCTGTTAAAAAATTCTGAGCTCTCATCTCCAGTGCCGAAGCAACTCTCTCGGATTCTTTTGCACGAGAAGTACGCTGATCACGTTCATGTCTTTACCGATGGATCAACTACCCCCAGTGTTCGTCCGGTGCAGTGGTCATCCAAATGAAAGCTATTACCGTCAGTTTCAAGACAGACCACCCAATGACATCGCCGGCAGCAGAACTTGCCGCTCTTCGCGCTGCACTTTGTGTAGTCAACTGTGAACAGCCTCAACGATGGTCAGTTTTCTGTGATTCGAAGGCAGCCCGGTAATCTTTGCTATCAGCCCTGCGGCACGGACCATACGAGCAGTTGGTCTTCGAGGTTAGGTATCTCCTCCATGCTTCGTTAGAGAAAGGACACCACGTGACATTTTAGTGGCTGCCAAGTCACTGCGGCCTGATAGGCAATGAACATGCCGACAATGCTGCTCGATCAGCTCTTTAAGGTGACAGGCTCGAGACAATACCCCTATCCAGGACCGATGCTGCTAGCCAACTTCGAGTCGCCGCACAAGAAATGACTTCCTCCACTTGTAACACAGCAAGCAGACTGCACAACCGCCACCGCCACTGCCCGACCACTTTACGTCTTCAGACACCTACGGGACTACGCCGAAATGATGCCACTCAGCTTTGCCGTTTATGGCTAAGAGTGGCTTTCACAAAGTCATTCTCCTTTCGAATCCAAATGGATGGCAACCCGTTTTGTGATATTTGTGGTAGCGAGGAGACACTACAGCACATCTTCTGCGACTGTCCCCACTAGAATTCGCAGAGGAAATTACTCGCAGTCGCTCTTGCTCGTATAGATCCCAGACCGATGACGCCAGATACCATTCTGGAATGTCGTCCTAAGAGGTCATCGCGGGTGACGGCGACGAAGGCAGTGCTCAACTTCTTGAAGGCATCAGACTTGCACCGGCGGTTATAGACTACGACTCTAGCATGGCTGTGAGATGTGTGTGACTTTTTGTGCGTGCGTCTTCTCCTTCTCTCTCTTCCTTTCTCTATCTATATCTCCCCCATCCTTTCCCCCGTGTAGGGTAGCATACCGGTCCTTCTAGACTGGTTAACATCCCTGCCTTTAATTTCTCTCCTGTTCCTTCCTTCCCATTTTGTTTCGAGGCTACTTCATCGACAGTGAGTGCCCGCCTTCAAAGGACTCAACCTTCGTTTCTCATTCTGCTGTGGTGTTCTTGGTCCTCAGGTGAAATTCCACCTCAAGCAATCTTCTCTGCACCGCAAATTTAGCCTGTGCGATAAGAAATCTCGTAGCTGCTTCGGGTTGGTTATTAGGGGCAAACAGTCCAACGTCGTCCAATCAAGAAGCCGCAACCACTTTGAGCAAGCGACACTAACGCTTATTTTCTATACGCGTGTGTCTTGGCCTGGATTTGCGCCCCGCTAATAGCCTTATGGGATTCCCGCGGGGCACAGGCCTCAATGATATCGTAACTAAGTTGCGTGCAAGGACATTTAGAGTGCGTTTGTTTGTTTCTGTTTGCTTGTTTGGGTCTCTGTACGTGTGCGTGAATCCGTTGTCTTTCTTTCTTTCTTTCTTTCTTTCTTTCTTTCTTTCTTTCTTTCTTTCTTTCTTTCTTTCTTTCTTTCTTTCTTTCTTTCTTTCTTTCTTTCTTTCTTTCTTTCTTTCTTTCTTTCTTTCTTTCTTTCTTTCTTTCTTTCTTTCTTTCTTTCATGCCTCACTACATGACCCTGAAGTACCATTTCACGCCTGTCACAAGGTTAAGCTCTTCAGATATCGTTTCACTTTCGCTCTCTTTCTTACATGAACACAGAAGCCCTCTGGTGCTTCTTGCCAAAGGTGTTAACGACAGAAATCCATCACGATACGTGACATTTCAGCAGTGAGGCGAGTTTGAAAGCAGCTTTACTTTCATCCGATAAGCCCCCTTAATTTTGTTTACTCGGAATGGATCACACGCAATCGAGATTACCATGCTCTCACCTCCGGTTATTTGTTGGGACGAGACATGAACACGCAAAACAGAATTATTGGTTTAATAGTGACGTATCATCATAGTTGTTTTCCGCGTCATAGCATTTACGCGACTTCTTCAATGTTTCCGCAGAAGCACTTTAACAAGCATGTGAACATCAATAAACGGCAATCGCTTAAGGGCTTGGAAGCTCGCTCACAGACACCTCGACACTTGTAGAACGGCCACTGTTATTAGGTGTGTAAGTAGCATAGGCGTGCGCAGGGTTCCCCATTAGGGGGGGGGGGGGGGGGCAAAGGTTCGTCGCAGCGCCCCCCCACCCTACTAAGTGAATGTATGGGGCAGATTTTGCGCCCCCCCCCCCTCTTAGGTGATTAGGGGGGCGCCCCCCCCCCTGCCCCCCCCTCCCCCCCCTGTGCGCACGCCTATGGTAAGTAGATCTCTTATTGCTGTTCGTTGCCCAGAAGTGGGAAGGTATATCTACATCAGACCCAGCTGTGGAACTCGCACCACACACTTCCCCTGCGAAACACATATCTGTCACAAATACATAAACGTGACGAGCCAAGAGAAAATAAGTGTAAAGAGAAAAAAAACAGCAAACAAGAAGGAGCCACCCATGTGCGTTCGCACTAAGTGTCGGTTTCCTAACAGGTAACGGCTTGGTCCGTTTATGCCTCACACCCTTCTTCGAATCATTCTTCTCTGCTCTGACATTTCATCCGAGCTCTTCTGCTCCTTGAATTAAACAAGCCATGGCAATAATTTATTGCGCTTCACTCCCAGTTTCCCGAGTAAGCGAACGATGTTCTTTTGCAGCCTACTTCTATCCCATGACGCCTTTCTTTATTTAGTTTGCTCAATTTCTGGCCTTCTGGTCGTCTCGGTTTGCCGGCTTGGTCAATATTTTAAGGGAGTTTATCGAATTCTGAGGGCTTAACATCGTCGGGGATTGAATAAGTCAGGGGTATGGTTTATTATTTAGCAAAGTGGCCGGTCGCGTCTCAGTTTCATTTCCTCTTCTGAGTTCGGACGATGCGTTCCTCCCTGTGTCCTGAGACAACCGCGAAAAAAAAATGCTTCCTTCGTAAGCTTCGCTCGGGCGCTGACACAAACACAGACAGGCTGTGTATGAAATACTGCGGGTACTTCCACTAGATGTCACGTGGTTGTGACAGCGAAGAAGGCTGCAGCAACACTGGGGATTACGGAACCTTTTTTTGGGCGAACTTGTGCCCAGGAAATGAAAAGTCAAGGTACAAGCAATTTACGCTGTCGGCCGTCGAGTAATGGGATCTGCAGTAAGGCGCGGCTGCATTTATACATGTGTCATCGAACATTCGAGCCTTATCGCTAGTGACCGCGTTATAGTTCCAGACTAAACTGCACTGTTCGCGTTTGCGCGCTCAAGCCTATCAGAAAAATCTAAAATAATCTGGAAGGTTCGCAGACAATCTGCGCGGCTTGCGCAAGGCAGTGGTTATGCGTGTGACGGGCCGGTTACATAAAAATAGCAAAAGAACCGCGAGTGGCAATATACTATTGTTCCTTAGAAAAAAAATGAAAAATAAGCGTTTCATTTCACGGTCGACGTTTTAATTTCACGAATGACGAAGCACACCCGTTTTTCTGGATAACCGACTCGATCGCCGAGCAATCAGACGACATGCTGTGCTCAACGACGAGTCCATGAAGAGCAGGAAGCAAATTCATTCATTCATTCATTCATTCATTCATTCATTCATTCATTCATTCATTCATTCATTCATTAAAAGCATTCAGCCTGACAACTCACTGCGACGACTTAACATATAGGGTGCTGTGCTGCCAAGTTTGAGGGCGCGGGCTTGATTGGGTGTTAAGGTTTCTAGTGATCTGCGTAACCGATATACAAGAAGCGCAAACAATTGACGCGCAGTGCAAAGGCAGCACGCCCTAAGCATTCTTGCTTAAGGAACGTTTATAACGTAAGAATAAAGTGTTTTCCCAGATTTTTCAAGAATTTCGCGATTTTACGAGGCGCCTGCAAGTTTGAATCGCATGGAATGAACTTCACTTTTACCGTCGTGCACTGTGCAGATCTCACTATAATCTCGCTGACAGGTACGAGGTGAAATACACGAAACCAAATGCTTACTCTTTTCGAACGTTTCAAACGTGTTCAAAAAGTAGGGAAGCGAAGTTTTCGCTAGGCCCTAGTTGCAGTAACAAAAATAAATAAGTACTGTCGGGAATGCCAAGCTTTGCCTGCGAAAAGCTTTGTTTCGTTCTTGGAATGGCTTGTCGACTCGCGCACATACGGTAGTACGAGTCGGCGCAAGCGCGCTTGACTTCCTGTTTACGTAATCGTTCCCATCTGCGTGCGAAACTCATTACGATCGTAAAAGTTACGCGCTCTCTTCTCAGCCAGACTAATACTGGACACGCGCTATGTGTCTGACAGTCGGCAGGTACAAGCGCGCTGCTTTAATAAACGCGTCATTTAATTGAACGGTTGGAGGCTTCGGTTGAAGAAATGAGTATCCTGTGCGTTAAAATGTCAGTGGAATAGAGAGAGAGCTGTTATACGGAAAGGCAGCAAGGTTAACGGGAAGATAAATATCTGGCTTTTCAAACAGCGCAGAAACGGGACACCGAGGACAGACGGCACAACGCGGGCGCTGACTTCCAACAGGGTTGGAAGTCAGCGCAAGATTAGCACCTTCAAAAGCCTGTAACCCCTAGTCATTCTTTTTATCATGTTTTGCAAGTGTTTTCCCTTGTCTCTTTCTCCGACTATATATTTCACGTTCGCACACTAAAACCCTGTTGGAAGTCAGCGCCTGCGTTGTGTGCTCTATTCTCGGTGTCCCTTTTCTGCGCTGTTTGAAAAGCTATGTGTACGTACCAACGAGCCCGCTTAACCCCCATAATGAAGTTCATAAATATAAGTTTTGCTACCCTGTAATTGTGAAGGGGTAAGGGGAGACAGAAAAGTAAGGAAGAGAAGAATGAGAGGGAAGGAAATAAATAGAAAAACACGCACGCACGCACGCACGCGCACGCACACACACACCCACACACACACACACACACACACACACACACACACACACACACACACACACACACACACACACACACACACACACACACACACACACACACACACACACACACACACACAAACACGCGCGCGCGCTGGAGTGTCCTAATCGTTCAACATGGCCGGTCACTCGCAGAAACTTCAGCAGCGTCTTCATTGATTTCTCGTGCGAAGCTCCACCTTTCCGGTATTTCAGAATTAATTGCTCTGAAAGCGGCTGGCCGTCGAGGCGCGCAAACACTGCTGAGCGTTATTTAGTCGTGTATAGTTCTGGGTTTTCTGCCAGACTTTGCCTTGTGTGATCATTTCTATTTTTTTTTTCAACAGCGGAGTTCTTTAAGCCGACCGTTAGTCCGCGCAGAGCGAACATAAAACTATCATCATGAAGTGGCACGCGCTGTTCGTCCTCTTCTTCCTCTTCGTCCTCTTCATCTTCTGCTTCGCTCTCAGAAACTGCACGCCGATTTGTCGGGCGTGGGATGCAATAACTCTGATGGGCGAGAGATTGAGCACAGAGAGAGAGAGAGAGAGAGAAAGAGCAGAAAGAGGAAGAGAGAAACGAAATGAGGAGATAGAAAGAAAGAGAAAACATAAATTATTGGCGAAAAAAATTTCTTGGCGATGCGGGATTCCAACCCGCGTACCTGTGATCCGAAGGCGAGCGTAACCACTCGGCTATCCAGGCACGCGCACAGAGCATAGAGAGAGAGAAAGAGTAGAGGAAGGCAGGGAGGTTAACCAGAAGTTTGTATCCGGTATGCTACCCTGCACTGGGGTTGGGGAATATGGGGTTGAAAGCGAGAGAGAGAAAATAAATAATAAAAAAAAACAATCACAACCACACACACACAAGAGCGTTCCGCTCAGAGGCGCTCTGACAGGCCAGTGGATCGCAGGAAGGCAAGTTGTGCTTGTAAAGCCTTCTTCTGCGACGTTATGTCCGGACGATGGCGTAAAAATCTTTCTTCAGATAGAGGCTGCTCGTCTATCTTGTTGAGAGCATGGCAAAGAGATTGTCTCTGTGTGCTATACTTCGGACTGTCACACAGAACATGCCGAATTGTTTCTTCGTTGCCGTAGTTCCGCAGCGAGCATGCGGAGCTTCCGAGCAGCGTCTGTCCTAGAAAGAGGTATCGACAGGTCGCGGTCCTCTGTATGGGCTGAGCGGGCAGCTTGATCGGCCCGTTCATTGCCGATAATCCCACAGTGACTTGGTAGCCATTGAAAAGTAATGCAGTGTCCTTTCTCGGTGAGGTGGTGGAACATCTCGGCAGTCTCAAATACCAACTGTTCGTGCGGACCGCGGCGTAAAGTCGACAGTAGAGACTGCAGTGCCGCCTTGGAGTCGCAGAAAATCGTCCACCTTTTTATCATTTGATCGTTAATGAAAAGCAGCGCGGCGCGAAGCGCTGTGAGGTCTGCTGCCATCGATGTTGTTGGGTGAGCCGTCCTGAACTTGATAGTTGTGGCGATCGTTGGAATCACGACCGCCGCTGTTGAACTGCTCGGTAGGACGAAGCCGTCGGTGTAGATGTGAGTCGAGTCGTGATACTTCTCGTACAATAGAAGTAAAGCGAGCTGTTTAAGAGCTGGGGCTGACAGATCTTGTTTTTTCTGGACGCCTGGTATTGTCAGGTTGATGATTGGTTGTTTCAGGCATCATGGAGGAACCGAAGGTCTCGCCGCCGGTGTGAAGCCAGTTGGTAGAGATTCGCCGTGCGTGGTTACTGTTCGGCAAAAGGAGGTGCGTGGTCTGTCCGCTGGTAGAGAGGCTAGGTGGTGGTGGGGTGTCCGGGCAATGTGCCTTATGTGGGTCCTCAGTGCTGCAACCTCAATATGAGTCTTTATGAGGTGGTCATTGGCGATGGCTATGGTCGCCGCTGTTGAAACACTTTGAGGCAGGCCTAAACAAATCCGGAGGGTCTGGGGCTGAACATTCTGTAGCATGCGTCGACTTGTCCTGTTTGCGTTAGTTAATGCAGGCAAACTGTATCGCAGCAAACCGAGAAACAGCACCCTGTACAGTTGTAACATAGCACTGGGCGACATTCCCGAAGTCTTTCCAGCGAAAAACTTGAAGAGGTGAGAAATACCTGCCAACCGCTTTTTCAGGTACGAGACGTGAGGACTCCATGATAGTTCTCTGTGTATTACGACGCCCATGAACTTGTGTGATCGACAATACGGTATGCTTTGACCATTGATTGATACACTGTAGTTAGACATGGGTTTGCGCGTAAATGCCAGAAGAGCACACTTTCCGGTAGAAATTTCCAGGCCTCGATCACGGAGGTACAGAGCAACTTGAGTGGCTGCTCTCTGGATTCTCGCTCGCAGCTGCATGCGAGTTACCGCAGATGTCCAGACGCAGATATCATCTGCGTAAGTTGACAAACAAACAGTGCTTGGCAGGTGTGCATGGAGAGCAATCAGCGTAAGATTGAACAGCACAGGGCTGAGCACACCGCCCTGGGGAACACCACGATAACTGTAGTGTAGGGAAGTGTCCCCGTCCTCCATGATCACAAAAAAGGATCGCATGCAGAGGTAGCTGCGTATCCATTTAAACATTCGACCGCCCACTCCGACGTCTTCTAGCGTGACAAGGACGGCTTCATGAGTAACGTTGTCATAGGCCCCTTTGACGTCGAGGAACAAAGAAGCGCAAAGACGCTTGCGGCCTTTCTCGTGTTCCACGAAGGTGATGAGGTCGATGACGCTATCAATTGATGATCGACCACGGCGAAAACCGGCCATGGTATCTGGGTAGATATTATGGTATTCCATGTACCACCAGGCGTCCGAGGATCATCCTCTCCATCACTTTGCCCACGCAACTAGCCAATGCGACCGGACGATAAGATGCCAGTTCGAGCGGTGACTTGCCAGGCTTCAACAGGCTACATACGTCAAGATTAGAGGATTATCACCTTCCAAGATACACGACACGATACGAAAAGTGGACTGGACGAAATTTGAGTCTCGAATGGAAGACCAATGTCAAGACAACATACTAGACTTGGAAGAGGCAATCAAGAGCACTGTACAGGACTCTGTGCGTACCTTCACCTGCTCTTCGAAATTCACGGACTTCGACCTAGGGTTGGAGCGACTTCGCGCAATCCGGCGACGTGCTGAAAGAAGGTACCGACGCACGAAGGCCATTGACGATTTACGGACTGCTAGACGTATGCAGAAAAAGATCCAGCGCCGGTTGGATAAGGTCGAATTCCAACGCTGGACTGCTTTCTGCGAGTCGCTCGACCCTCGTAAGCCATTATCGCAGCTATGGAGGACGGTACGAGGTTTGCGGTCATCCCCCGTTCAGAGGTCTCCATTCAAGGCTTTAGGCATTTACCAAAATCGACCAGATATTGACGTAGCAGAAGAATTCTGCGCCAGATTATCTGGACAACTTACAGCACCCGACAGTTTACAACTTTCGAACAGCTGTCCACCACCACGTGACCCCCGCATGGACCTCCCCTTCTCCATCCAAGAACTGAAGACAGCACTCGCTTCGTGCAAACGTTCGTCAGCACCAGGACCTGACGGAATCTCCTACAGAGCCCTGTGTCATCTGGGTGAACGCGAGAGACTTGCTCTGCTTGAGCTATATAACGAATCTTGGCAGGAGGGCACGGTCCCCTTAAAGTTGGAAAACCAGTCGTTTGGTACCACTGCGCAGAGCATAGCATAGCGTTGTACGGTATAGTATAGTAAGGAGGTGGGAAAGAAGTGAGAATGAGGACGAGGGAAAGGGTAATGGGAGAGAATAAAGCGTAGCATGGAAAGAAAGAAAAAGGGAGAAAGAAAAAAAATGAAAGACACAAAAAAAGAGAGAAAGAGATATAAAAAAGAGAGTAAGTGAGAAATAGAGAGAGAGAGAGATAGAAACGCGAGAAAGAGAAAGGAATACATAAAAGAGAAAGAAACAGAAATAAACAGAGACAACAAAGGCATAGAAAAAAGAGAGATTAGAGAAAAAGAAAGAAAGAGAGGAAGAAAGAAATAGCAAAATAAAGAGAAACAAAGAAGGCCGCCGAGCTCGTACTTTCTTCAGGGTTTGCGCCACGAGTGCGAAGATTCCTTAATTTTGGTCTCGTGTCTGTAAAAATTCACATTACCACTTATGAGTCACGCCAAACGTCAGTTGGCGAAAATAAAATAAAAGACTGCGCAAAAGCTCAGCGAGCGTATACCTTTGCCTTTCAACAAAGAGAAAAAGAGAGAAGGACGCTGTTTCAGATTTGAGTACCTTTATACTATTTACTCGTATAGTCGAGAAAAAAAAAAGATTAGCTGGGCTGTATCTTTAGTTTGGCTGTAAAAGATATCTGTATTAGTGATACGTCGGTGGTACTGCGTTCAGCTGAACTTGATTTTTTTGACAGGTTTCTGGACTAACAAGTGCATTAAGAGTGGCCGATTGTTGGATGTGACGCATGATGTGTTATTGAGCATGTGTGGTATGGTGTATATATTGCGGCAGATTTGCAAGAATGAAGTTACTTGGGAATGATGCTCTTTCCTCTCGCCTTTTCTTCTCGGAGGTTTGCGTCGTCCAATTTTCCTGTATTGCGAAGTTTTTTACGATAGAGAAACGACTTGTCGGATGCCCATAAGATCATTTTATGCCGCTTTCGTTCATCATACGCAGACCATGACCAATCATGGTGCGCCTTCGTTGAAAATTACGCGGTTAGTTTCGATGCCATCTTATACTCATTTCTTATATCCTTACTTTTTTTTTACTCGGTCTCTCATACTCCAGATTAAATGTTAGTAACAAAGCTTTCGCTTTAAGTTGCCTTAGCCAGAGAAGCTTCCAGGAAATTGTGAGTCTCGAGGAATATGTCAAGTAGCAATGCCGCACTTGTACCGTAAGACAAACGAGCCGACGTTACTGAATGATCTGCACATGTCCGAGTTTACGTTTATCGCTGCCAAATTCTTGAGGCATGCACTGAAACTGCAGTTCATACTACCGTTCAGCGTGTTATTTCGAAAAGTTACTGCAGGGCCAAATCAAGACTAAACGCCGCAGCCATATCCACGACGGCGTTCACTGGTGATCGTTCAAAGTTTTTTTTCTGCTGACAGGGAAATGAATCGTTTAAAATGGTTGTGCCGAAATTTCACAGATCTTGCTGTAGCACTCCGTCACAACGTGCAGAGCTGCGTTTGCATATTGACATTACTCAAGAAAATTGCGCTGGTTTCTGCGCTTCTCTAGAGACGAGAAAACGACTGCCTAACGGTAGGGATATTGGATTATAACGCTGATGAACTGTGGCGAGGCCTCATTTCGCATACTTTCAATGCGGCAATTCTTCTCACGTTAACACATTAATCAAAGGTACATTATTCTGCTTTCTAGCCACAAGAAAGAAAGAAAGAAAGAAAGAAAGAAAGAAAGAAAGAAAGAAAGAAAGAAAGAAAGAAAAAAGAAAGAAAGAAAGAAAAGAAAGAAAGAAAGAAGACAGAAAGACAGACAGATACAGACAGACAGACAGACAGACAGACAGACAGACAGACAGCACAGACAGACAGACAGACAGACGACAGAGACAGACAGACAGACAGACAGACAGCAGAAGACAGACAGACAGACAGACAGACAGACAGATATATAGATAGATAGATAGATAGATAGATAGATAGATATATAGATAATAGATAGATAGATAGATAGATAGATGATAGATAGATAGATGATAGATAGATGATAGATAGATAGATAGATAGATAGATATGATAGATAGATAGATAGATAGATGAGATAGATATAGATAGATAGATAGATAGTAGATAGATAGATAGATAGATAGATAGATGATAGATAGATAGATAGATAGATAGATAGATAGATATAGATAGATAGATAGATAGATAGATAGATAGATAGATGCTCTACCTACTGCCCATTCAGCAATGCTCCAACACTGTAGGGAACTCAAGCTCAAGTTTTGGATGGATGGATGGATGGATGCTATGAGCGTCCCCTTTATAACGGGGCGGTGACATGTCTGCCACCAGGCTCGAAGGAGAAACAAAAAGAAAAAAAACTTCCTTGTTTCATGTTGTCCTAATGCCTTATCTACATTGATTAAATCTATGTTATTATACCAAAAAATATAAATTCACAGTCCATCTCTCTGCCTCTTAAGGCAGAATGACCTTTTTTCCCCCAATTATTTATTTTTGTACTTTATCTCTACTTTTCTGCCACCAATACTCTAACCGTCTCTTACTTATTTCTATCGCGGGCGTGTTCAGCTTTCCATTGTTGTCCCTAAAACCCAAGGCTTCATGTAGAATCGTGCCCACACGTATACCTGGGTGAATATCGCCACATTCAATCAGGACATGTTCCATCGTTTCCTTAGTTCCCCCGCAGCATGTACATTGTTCTTCTTCGTTACTGAATCTCGCTTTATAACTACGCGTTCTAAGGCAGCCCGACCTTGCTTCAAACAGTAAAGCTCTTCCCCTTGAATTATCATAAAACCTTTCCCTCCTTATTTCGCTTCTTCCTTTTCGGTAGTTACTCAGAGCCGGCTTCTTTTCCATCGCTGTCATCCAATAAGTCCTCTCCGACTCTCTGACCTTCCGTTTAATGCTCCTTGTTGCCATATCGCCCGCACTGCCATCCGTATATTTACTGGTGAGCCTCCTAGTTCTTTTTCTCCACTGCGTGTCAACGCTTTTTCTATACGCATACCTGAGAACCTTCTCTGCCCATCTACTCTTCTTCATTTTCCTCGGCCTCTCTTCGAATCTCATTTTGCTCTGCGCTTCCCTCACTTCAAAGCCTGTCCATCCCATATCACCCTTTACCGCCTCATTTGTCGTCTTCCCGTGAGCGCCCAACGCGAGGCGGCCAACCGTCCTTTGATTTACATCCATTCCTGATTGCACCTCTGACTTCATGCACACCACTGAGTTCCCAAATGTAAGCCCCGTAACCATCACACCCTTCCACAGCCCTCGAAGCACCTCGTACCTATTGTATCCCCATAAAGCTCTGTGCTTCATAATTGCAGCATTCCTCTTTCCCTTTGCTACCGATGCTTTCTCTTGTACCTCCATATATCTATCCCCCTCATTTACCCATACTCCGAGGTACTTGTACTCGCTTACCCTCGGTATATTTTGGCCCTGTATTAAGACCGTATGGTCTCCGTGATCATTGGATACCATCAATCCACATTTTGTTGCACTAAATCCTAGTCCTAGAGCCTCACACTCCCTTCCGCATATATCTGCCATTCGCTGTATATCATCTTGACTGTCCGCAAATAAAACAATATCATCAGCATAAAATAGACCTGGAAACTTCTGCTCAACCATCGCTCCGACCTGTTTGTGTGACAAATTAAATCCAATGTTGCTACCTTCTAGCGCTTTTTCCATACTCGCCATGTACAGCATGAATAACAGCGGGGACAAAGGGCATCCCTGTCTCAGCCCCTTGCTAATTTCAACGCTGTCCTTGCTACTTATTCCTTCCCATTCTATACAAACTGTATTTTCTCGGTATATTTCCCTCAAAAGCTGTACACAGTCGTCACCTATGCCCACTTCCTTCAATATATCCCACAAAATTTCCTGATTAAGGTTGTCATACGCCCCGGTGATATCTAGATAAGCTACGTATAAGGGCCTGTTTTCTATTTTAGATATTTCTATACACTGGGTAAGAACAAACAGATTATCGTCTAACCGCCTGTCGATTCGAAATCCATTCTGAAGTTCTCCCAAAATATCATTTTGTTCTACCCACGCTTCTATTTTTAATTTTACTGCCTGCATCGCCAACCTGTATAGCACCGATGTAATTGTTAGCGGTCTATGCGAGCGAATGTTATCTTTTACTCCCTTGCCTTTATAGATTAAGTTCATTCTACTTTTTTGCCAACTGTCTGGTATTTCCCTCTCCTGTAAGCACTTTTCTACGGCTTTCAGTAGTGCTTCTTTAGTGTTATGTCCGAGTTCGTTAATGAGGCTGACGGGAACCCCATTTAAGCCCGGAGTAGTGCGCTTAGGAATTTTTCCTTCGGCCTTCTTCCAATTGAAATTCTCTAGTACTACATGTTCGTCGGTTGCACTCCTTTGCGTACTTTTACTCACCGGGTGAATCCCCTGGGGGACCTTTTTAAACGAATCGGCTGTTATCTTTCGGATGTAACCTAGCGCTTCATATCCTTCCAATTTATTTCCTCCTTCATCTACCATATGTTGTTGCATTGTGACAGACTTCCTACCCAGCGCTTTTAGGTGGCTCCAAAATATCCTAGGCGCGGCCTTCTTCTTTTTGCGAATCTCTGTCATCCAGCGTTCACTTTCACCTTTAATTTTTGCCTCGACTAATTTCTGCACAATGGATTTTTGCTCTAAATGTATTTCCCATATTTGGTTGACTTCGTCCTGTGGCCGCTTCTCCTTTTTTGCCTGTCTGTGCTGCCGTGATGCCTGACGTCGCATCTCGATCGCTTCCCGGATTTCTTTGTTCCACCAACTTTTTGGCTTTTTCTATCCTTTCCAACAAATAGTTTTCTTCTCTATTTCCATTTCTTTCGTGATTACATGTAGCAGCTCACTATACTTCCAGTCTTTGCCTGGTAGTTCGTCTACTTTTTCCTCGACTCTTGCGGCTATATTTGTTATTTGTTTGTCATTTAGATACGAGCTGCCAAACTTTGATTCTATGTTCTTATTTTCAGTTTTATATCCCATTTGCAATATTATGCGTTTATGATCACTACCCAAGCTGTTAATGCCTTCTTCGTCTATTCTCATCTCTCTAAGTTTGTCATATATTACTTCTGTCATGTGACAGTAATCAATGCTCGATTGCCTGTTTCCGACTTCCCACGTGATCTGCCCCTCACACTTAGGCCCCACGTTAACTATCTCAAGACTATGTTGCTCGCAGAGATCTAGCAATAACTTGCCATTGGTGTCTGAATATCCGTCAAGGTCATGAATGTGAGCGTTCATGTCCCCTAGAAGGATTATTTCGGCATCATGACCAAATTCTTTAATATCGGTGCTTATGCATTTCACTATCTCCCGATTCTTTTCTTTGCAGTTATTCCCTGTCCACAAGTAAGCTACACCTAGCCACGTTTTCTTTCCACCTACTGTGCCCGAAACTCATATGTGCTCTGAACACGTTTGTTTCACTCTCTCCCATTTTGTTCTGCTATGAATTAGCATTCCAACCCCCCCCCCTCTCCTTTCTGATGTGATACTGTTACATCCTTCCCAAACATAATTTTCAATATGTGGTGGCTCTTCCAAGTCTCTAAGGTGTGTTTCTGTAACCGCATAAACACCTATCTGTTCCTTGTTTAACTGTCCCTCAATCTCTAACGATTTTGCCTTTTTTCTGCCACCCTGCATGTTAAGGAAACTAATTGCAACACGCGCCTTCTCCCTTCCTTTACCTTTTCCCTGTTTTTTCGCTATACTACCTGTCAGAGTGTCTCCCTGGTTGTTTTCCTCATTACAAGCTACCCTGTGCACTGAAGGGCCCGCGTGCCCCCCAAAAAAGCTACTGCGCGTCCTGCAAGACGCCAACCCACCTCATGGCCAAGCCTCCTATCGATGTGTATTTCCTCTCTTCGAAAACCACCCCACCTGTGCACCTCTCTGTTTATTTCCACTACCTCGATGCCTTTCTCTCTACTCATCTGCCATATGTCTTTGTTTGCGTCGACAACCGCTCTTTGAAGGTTGCCGTCACGCACCGATACCTCCGGTTTTGTGCATACCACTATCTGCACCTGAGGGGAAATGGCGCGCATGTCATCGACCCCTTTCGCCAATGTGGTCGCTAGTTCGGCTGATTCGTTACTCAAGACGTCGTTTAGACCTCCCGCGATTATCACGAGGTTACATCCATTAGACTTAGTTGCGAGTTTTGCGCTAGCTTGTCTCATCACTGATCCCAGCCTATGACCCGGGAACTTCCCTATTAAAACTCGTTTGTCGCCTCTCACCCTTTCCTTGACTGCTTCTGCGCATGTAGCTAAACTCGAGTCCCCGGCGATTATCACGTGATCCGACTTTTCTGTTGGACTATCCCGCACCTGGCCACTGCCCCGGTTACTAGCGCGTGCTACTGCTGTTGTTTCGTCCCCTCCCGTTCCCAAGACTACTACTTCGCGGAAGGTGGGTCCTGTGACCCTTGCACCTGTCTTTTCCAAACCTGTTTCCCCCTTCGCGCCTACCACTGTGGGGGTCGATGCCCCATTGTTCCCGCTGTCGCTTGCTTCCTTGTTCACCATGGCTACCTTTGCTGGCATGGCTACCTTTGCTAATCCCTCCTCGGCTGACTCATAGCTGACTTAAGCCTTTCCGCCATAGCCATCGTTTTTTCCCGCTCTGTCGCTACCGCTTTCTCCAGCTCGGAGATTCTCACCATGAGCTCATTCTGGGCGGCCATCATTATTTACATTTTCGCCTCTAACTCGCATTGCTTACACTTGGCGTCAGCTCTCTCTGTCGTCTCATCGTCACAAACCTCTATTTTCCGCCCCATCCCGCATCCTGAACACTTTACGGTCTTTTTGACCATGGCTATAGATCGTTCAGACGGCGGATCAGATACACTTAAAGCCAAATGATATCACAAGACTCCGCAAGTATGTTACACTTAAAAGCACCTGTGCACCATTCAGCCACGTGGTGGCCGAACAAACAAATATTAAAAAAACACCCGAAGCGACTGTCACACCACTTTGTACCAACAGTACAAAGTTGTAAGCTCTATTAAGCTGCAATCTAGTGGCTTAACTAAAAAAACAAGCTCGAATCATGAAAAAAAAAAAAACACTTATCTGACGCTGTCATTCCGGAGCCCACGAAAAACACGTCCGTCCTCTAGCAGCACCCAAAATTTGGGTGCTGCTAGAGGACGACAGCGGGGCGACGACAGCGCCGCGCTGCGGCTCTGGCGGAAAGCTCTGCAGCTACCGGGGGCAAGCGCGGCCGACTCAGCCTGCTTGTCGGCAGCGGGAACACGCACACGCGCGCGCGCGCGTTCCTCAGTCGGTGCGGGGAACTGGGGCGCCGTGCCGACAACTTGGCACGCTGAACCGAGAGGCTTGCTTTGCAAAAGCTGCATTTCTGCGTTGACAGAAGCTACTCCGCGGAAGCGAGGTCTGAAGTATTGCTGTGTCGTGGGCTGCCCCAACAGTGCAGACAACACTAAGGCACGCGATTCACGTGTGAAACTGTATCGGTTCCCGGGCATGTCACACGAGAAATAAAGGCGACAAGCGTGGATCACCGCCGTAGGGAGAATCAAGTATGTCCTACTTGATAGCACTGTCTCGCCTTCTGTTTTGGCTTCTCAGTTCATCGCTTTCGTTCGTTTCGACTACCTGTATCAGTACGTAACGCGGCGCATGCAGTGACTACTGTAATGATTACTCGCTGTCTTCTCGCATCGTGAAAGTCCAGTTACGGTTGTAGGTGAAACAACTTTGTGTTTCGATTCCCCGTGTTCGTGAGACCTACCCGTCGTTGTCGAACGTTCACACTAGCGTTATACCGCGGTTAGCGTTGCGCGGTTGGTTGAATTCAACTGAACTCGGCCCATTGTCAAAAGGTTGGCGCCTGCAATTTAGGCGTCGGGAAGGCCGGAACGGGCGTGTTCGTGCAGCAGGTTTTATACGCCTGTAAAGTCTATATTCTCATGAAAAAATATTGCAAGCATGACGCGAGAGCCGGAAAAATGAGGCGAGCAGTTCAACTTGCTTCACAGTAGTTAAAGCTCAGCTTGCTGCCTCGCGTCCAAATCGGCGGATGATGCTTCAGCGACACGCAAAACTTGACTCTAACCTTCGCAGGCTTTTCTGTTGCCATGGAGGTATAATTCGCACGCCGCAAACGTTTGTTCACGAAAGTACATGGCTGCTACTGCAAGCATGCCATATCAAAACAATTATCATATACTTCATACTCCACAACGCAGAACATCGATAGCGTGCACGGCTTCATCTGGCAGATCATATGGACCATTAAGTATCTTCAACACGACAGAATGAGTCGTACGTCGAGGTATAAGTCCTACACGGTGTTATCACGACTTTGAAAATGCATTTCGCGTTGAGTCTGCGTCGTTGTCGTCGATCGCCTTCTCTTCACCGTAAACGCGATTGACGAGCCTTTCTCCTTTTATCAAGTTCTCTTTTCGAAGTGCCTGTCCAGCTCGGAGATCTCTTCGAAGCCGCACTGCAGGCGGTACATTGTGAGGCGACGCGAATGTACCGCGAAAGCTCTCCGCACGTGCGCGGAAGCGAGGGGCGGCGAGAACGGGGAGCGCTCATTGCATCACGGCCACCTGGATCGGGGCGCGCGTCGGTGTTGCTCCGGCCGTCCCATTCGGACGGAGGAGGCGTAATTGCAGAAAGGGGCGTGACCGCTCCTTTCGCCGCACCGCGGCGCGCGCCTACTACCCCTCCATTCCTTTGCGCTCTATGCGGGAAGGTTTGCGGCGCCTTGAAGATATCGCTGTAGAGTAACCGTGAGTTAGCATAGCACTTCCCCCACCCTCACAAAAAGCACATAAAAGGATGAATGGTGGCTATCGCTATATTATTTATTTTTTGTGTGTGTGCGCCAGTCCTTGTCGTGATGATGGTGGCCGAAGCGAAAACACCCGCGAGTCACATTTCAAGAAAATTGTTTTGGTGTTCTTAAGTGCAGCATATCAGTAAAAAGTATACATGCGAAGGAAAGCACGAGATTTATTAAAAACCCCTTTTTTTCTGAGTGCTTCCAGAATAGGGGAAACGATCCGAAGGTTGGTTCCGCTGCTTAAAGGAGGTTGGCGGATTTCCCTTGGGATGCTGCGGCCTTGAGTGCGCGAGCTTTACCTGCTGGAAGGAATGCCACTTTGGCGTCGAGGCAACGTAATCTTTCTTGGTGTTGACTTACAGTAAGGCACGCAGCAGTACGGCACGTTTCTGAAAAACACGGTAAATGAGGCAAGCGAGTGAAAAACTCGCAGCTACAGCTAACAGGCGTAACCTCGTGGAACGCAGACTAAAAAACAAATTACTTGCCTGAAGTCAATGTGGTATGACAATGTGAAACATCTAAAGAGAGAAAACTTATATTCACGTCTTTCTTTTATTGTGTGTTACGTATTAACACGTTAATTAGTGCGGACCGTTAGAGGCGTTTATTTCCGTCTTACATGTGCACTCTGCCCGTAATTAATTCAGATAGAGTTAAACGCCTCTATAAACTGCCCGTTCACATTAAATACGACACGCACCAACACACCAGAAAAACAATTGATGCGTTTTGTTAGAACACGCACAAAAAATAAGAAAAAAAAAGCAGAGCAATACTAGCGGGAAACGTCCGCAACCGACCTACGGCCGTCGGTAAATCGACGCTTATGTAACGTCGGGCCTTGGTCAACCCGCGAGCGGCATGCACGCGGCATCGTCGGCCACGGTGGACGGGCCTACATCGGGTGCCGACGCAGGCCCACATGAGGCCAATGTCAATCCCCAAGACCGGCCCTACATTGGTTGCCAAGGTTGAGCCAACGACAGTGCAGTTGGCCAGCGACGTCAGGCCGTCATTTTGCCAAGGATAAAATGTTGCTTGGGAAACGGGCTCTTTCATGCTGTCGCGTTAAAACGACAATTCGATACCAAAACGAGAGAAAGTGGCCATTGCGCGACCGACCCTTAGCTAATTCGCAGGCGACAAGCGTCACTCATCGCTTTCGCGTTCAAATTCGCCTACATGCGGCCTGCGCTTAAATAAGAACGTCGCATTCACATCACTGTCGTATCGTGGGAACTTCAGAATGCAAAGAGACGTGCCCATATAAAAATGTTGCCTATCATCGGCAAGGAGAAAACGACTACAGCATTATCATTACCGCAATTGTTTTCCAGCAACGTGATGCTCTTAAGACAGCGCTCGACCGCAGAAGATAGCTATGCAGTGCCGACGACGACAAAATGTATTTTCTTTAGAAAGAAGCATGGCGCGCGCCGGTCCAGGCGGCCGTGGGAGAAACGATTGCCAAAACAAAGAATGAGAAGCACGAAAAATCACGTACTCGGCACAATATATGTGTCATGGCACTTATGTAGCGGCCGTGGTCATGGCACATGAACGCGCCGCGCCACACGAAGTCTCTTAAGCACGCTGCTTGGCTCTATCTCGATTGTAACATGCTACAGAGAACAACACTCACTGTGTAAAGCCCGATTAACATTACATAATAGCGTACCTTGATTCCAGTCACCACGTGCACGATGTCCAGTGTGCATTTTTCCAAACACATCTGCGGCTGTCTACGGCGCGGTCAGCGCGGCATCATTCGCGAGGGGGTAGGAGGAGAGCGCCGCGTCGCGGCGCGCGTCTGAACTACCTCAATTACAACTTTTCAAAGGGGCGCGCGCCGAATGGGACGGCCGGAGCAACACCGCCGCGCGCCCCGATCCAGGTGGCCGTGATTGCATGCTCCCAGTCTATTTTTCTGCCAGAGATGGCGCTGCCTGTCAAGAGTAGCAGCGCCACTAAGCGATGCTTGGGAAGCCTATAGACACTCGAGCGCCGAGTGTATCCTACACATTACCCAAAACTGACCAAAGAAAGCCCGATTTCAGACGCTTCAAATGCAACACATCCGCTCATGTAACGTTAGTGAACCGCCTGTATTCGACGCCCCACATCTACATATGCCCGCTCTGCAACATGCCAGACGCCCTGGCACACTTGTTTCTGGAAGGCTCGTGTCATGCAAAACGCAATGCGCTGCACAAGACGGGTGGGAAGCAAGCGCGACAAACAACTGAAGACCGCTTAATCGAAGCGTGGGAGGCCAAGCTCGCCCTCGAGGACCTGAAGACCAGCGACAACTCGTCGCCACGGGCAAGAGAGCAGTCGAAACCAGAGGGCGCCTAGACGAGGGAGCCCTTCCACTTCAGGGTGATGCTGGGCATCGGAACGTTGTTTCGAAATTAAACGTTTATTTATTTATCTCTCTCTCTCTCTCTCTCTCTCTCTCTCTAAAGCGCGCACGCAGTTGTGGGCGTACTCGGGGCTTTCTCTACTTCCGCGTTTGCACCCTTGCTCGAGTTGCCGCAATGCTTCAACTTGAGCCCCTATCCGAAGCTGTTCATCACAAATGTAATGTATGGCTCTTCTGAAAAATGCCCTTCTTCGCGAGAAACAATCTCGCTCTGCATGGAAGCCGTATTCCAGGTGTGCGAGATTTCTTCTTCCAGCTGTATGTGTGACACTGGTTTAAAGCCTTAGCTATCACATCTTATAAGCCTAATCTCCTGGGGAATGTGGATGTGCCTCCCTTGAATCAAACAACTGGAAAGATACGGATGACGTATTGTGTATATACGTTACGACGAAGGCCTGCTATTTAAGTCGCGCGCACGCCGAGACAGACGCAGCTGTATATATATCCTCGAAGTTTTCAGAGCGGAGGAAAAAATAATATTAATAATAAAGTGGGGAAAAATGAAGTACTGAGCGCGGCAGTCAGACTCTTCGAAAAGATGATTCGTGCGCTTATCTCAAGGAAAGAAGGGGCGGCCGGGAGGTGCTTCGCTTCGCTCGCTGCAGCGGCCGCGTTTGCGAAAGGAGCGTGCTGTTCGAACAGAAATAACAACTGTGACAATTAGTTCGCGCTCGTCTTGTGTGTACCTGTTCGTTTGTTTCGTGCGTCCTGCTTTATGTTTGAGCAGTGCGCTTCAAGTGTCGAGCTGTGACGCATTAGTTCGCGCTCGTCCTATGTGCGTTCTTTTCGTGCGCCCTTTGGGCTCGAGCGACGCGCTGGCACTTTCGAGCTGCTTTCCGTTCTTCGCGTTACATTACAATTTATTGCTATCGCAATCATATTTTTATTCTAGCAGCCTGAGAACTTCAACGTAAACAAGTTATATAACGGAAGAAACTGCAGTAGCATGCAGCCGAAACTAGCAAGGAAGGGCGTATGCAATACCACACATCCCTGACCCCATTAGTGGCTCAGAGGCTATTCACGTTGTATGCACAAGATACCGGGCTGATTTAGCGATCGCTGATGTCGAATATTACCGTTACGAAATCTAATGAGCCGCTGCAGTGGCAGAGTGGTTACGGCGCTCGTCTGCTGACCTGGTACGATCCCGGTCGCGGCGGTCGCGTTTCAATGTAGGCGAACTGCTAAAGGCTCCGTGTACTGTGCGATGTCGGTGTTGTGCATTCACTTACATCTCGCGCACTAATTTCACTTATCCGCCTATCAATCTAAATGGTATGGCCATAATTATGATTCCGTAGTCGGCAAGATATCCCTGGCGCTGTAATTACGGACCTTTCGTATGTTTCTCGCGGATTCGATTCGCTCGTTCTGAAACTGGCAATTACTACGCATCTCCACATTGCATCGCATTGAGTGATACGATCTACCTGAAAATGTGGCTGCAGTCGCGTGGCCATTATAGCTCAGACTGACGCCACCTCCCTGCGGAACCTCAAGCGGTCCCGCTAAAGTGGCCCGTAATCGAGCTGGCTGTCACCCGCTTATATCCGGGCGTCATCCGGTCGGAAAATTATCCGGTAAAGAAGAAGAATGCAGCGTCCGCTCTTTAAGCTATGCGGGACCGCCTGAAAGCGCCAGCCGAACACTTGATTGGAGGGAGTTTCTTCAGTTAGCCTGGTCCGCTATACGCGGGACGCTTAGTTCGGTGGTCAGCGTTTCCCCTTCCCGTCTTGTGGCTGCATAACGCATAATAGTGTCCGTATGTTCTCAAACCAAGGCAACCAAAAAAGTATATTCGTATACAACTCAATCATGGAAGTGAGATTTAATTAAGGCAACGTGAATGTTGTGAAGGGGGGTAGCGACATTAACCAACATACTTCAAAACGTCGCTACCATAAGTCTACGTGCTATCGGCTTGACATAGCATTCTTGACAAGAAAGTGGCTAGCGCAGTTTCTGCAGAAAGGAAACGCACGCAAGCCGAGTGGTTACTGCTGTGGGACAGAAAGACACCCTAAATATGACCTCTCGATTTAAGAGTATGCCACAGGGCAAGGAAGGGGGGCAGGGGGGGGGGGATTTCCTTGCCCCTAAATAGCCCCCGACATGCTTCAATTCTGCATGGACATGTACACGCACACATGCAAACACACGTACGAACATACATAAAGGGCGGTTGAATCCCCCCCCCCTCGATTAATATTTCTGGCCCCGCCCCTGCAGACGTTAACCCTCATTTAGCTAGCTTTAGCCAAAACCAACAACCTTCAACTAGCACTGGTAGCATTGGAGTGAGTCCGGTATACAGCGGCGCTGAGAACTTATTTCTCTCACAGCGAAAACGACCGTCCACGCAAATAAACGTGTAGATTCTTACCACTCTGCCACAGATGTGACGTTTATGCTCTGAAGCGTGGCCTCGTGCACGGACACACAGAGCAGCCTCGGTCCTCATTAACGTCAGCACAAACTTGACTAGCGCGGCTTAAGATTAATCATAACCAGTGACGGTTGCGAATGCTGCACACCCGCTTGTCGTGTATACGCTGAGTTGCACTTTAAGCCAGCCATTATTTTTCCCGCTGTACCTCTGCATACAAGGCCGAAATTATGGGTTAGCATGGTAACGCTTGGGAATTTCAAAAGAGGTTTAGCTTTCGAGTGCCGTCAAATCTTGGCAGCTCTTTACTCACGTATAGTCTCTCTAACGAGGAGGTTCTGAGAGCGTTCTGCGGAAGTAATGTTCACCACTAATCATTCGCGTTATGTATTTCTTGCGCACGGCTTCTACAAGGCACAAGAAAGACGTTGTTTGCATTGCATGCTTGCCAAATCTGCAGAGCTCGCGTCTTCATTATTAAGCGTAAAAAAAGGAGCGGGTTGGAGAGGGGTAGAGGAATAAAGGAGGTGGAATTTAGGATACACATAGGCATAGGTCGGCAAATTCACTCACGAGTCGACTCACTCAGACTCACTCAGGCTCAGATCGAGCCGTGAATCTGAGTCTTAGTTAGTCCGGGTGAATAATATTCTATGAGTTTGTGTCCGAGTGAGTCCTATTGATACAAATTTTGTTGAGTCTGAGTCAGAGGGAGTCCGTTCGAGAAAAGTTTTGGTGAGTCCGAGACCGAGAAAGCCCGATGGGCAAAATATATTTCTTGAGTCTCTGAGTCAGCTCCACGCTTTTTCGGCGACCTGCTGCCTATCTACTTAACTTCAACATTACTGTCGGCCTAATGTCAGCTCACGTTTATACTCACATCTACTTACGTCTCTTCACACATACTTCAGAGCACGAGCATTCATACGCCACCTCAATATTTATTGATTCGAGGCGTGAATTTTGAGCTTCCCCCCTTGCCCCGCAAACTTTTTACAGGAAGTTATTGATAAAAATATCTTGCGTGAGTCATATCTTTGAATAAACAGGTCGTTACTGGATTGCGACCACTGATATGTTGTATTTGAAGGTACGAAATCAACAGGCTCCAAGTAGAGCGCAGGCACCATAGTTGGAAATGTTAATTTTACGCCAACGGACTCATGACTCGACTCACTCAGACTCAGATCGAGCCGTGAGTCTGAGTCTGCGTGAGTCCGAGTGAGTAATATTTTGGTGAGTCTGAGTCCTAGTGAGACTTAAGGGCAAGATATATTTCATGAGTGAGTCTGAGTGAGCTCCACACTCTTTGCTGACCTATGCACATAAGGCGGGCTATCCACCACGTCCCCCCCCCCCCCCCCCCCACTCTCACTCTCTTTTTCTCTCTCATCCTTAAAATAACTCAGCGTTGTGCAGATAAAGGCGTGACGTGATACGGCAGTTGGTTTGGCCTTGGCGCCAGGAGTGCTTTGGAGGTACCGGAATTTTTTGTGCTTGTTGGGCGTATGCGGTTCGAAAGACGCACAGATCAGTGCTGGAATACGCGTGCTGCGTGTGGGACCCTTCAATAGCATCAAACCAAGAAAGACTAGAAAAAGTTCAGTTCACGGCGGCAAGATATGTGCTTAATATACCCATGTGTGACAGACAGTTTAGTGCAACGGAATCTAATGCTATATTAAAATGGAAGTGTCTGCAGCATCGAAGGGTGTCATTTCGACTGAAGCTATTACACAGCATATATTATTTTCATACTCGAGTGCCCCGTGACGTATACTTTAACCGGCCTCACTACACATCAGCACGCAAAGACCACGAACACAAGATAAGAGTATATAAATGCAATAGATCGTCCTTCAGCAACTTCTTTTTTTCCCCAGAACTATCAGTCAGTGTAATCGACTTCCTTCCACAATTGTAAGAATTTCGTCTAATGACACATTCTTTTCTGCAATAAAAATGATTGAATCTTTTGACCACTAAGCCTTAAAAGAAATCATGCGTATGCCTGGTAATCACCATGATCTATACTATATCCCATTTTTAAACTGTGCTGTTTTCTTTTAGTGCTTCCTTTGCATCTTGTGCTGTACTATTTCCCACTGCCGCGCTTTGTTGTAATTATTGTTCGCATTGCCATTAACTATTATCACTGTGCTTTCTGTTTATTTTAGATTGTTTTCCCAATGTATACGACATTTTTGATATAGCTGTGTTCGACGCAGCTGTGTATGTTTGTGTCGGCGTAGAATAATCAACATTTTCATTTGCACCTGCAACTTTAATGTTTGCTCTTTTTCTGTACCCCCCCCCCCCCACTGTAATGCCTTTATGGGCGCTGTGGGTACTAAATAAACAAATTAAATAGAACGGCCCAATGCCAAGTCATTTGTCATCAAGAACTCCCCATTAATGTCATCTGTTCTTTAAGAACTACCAGCAATGTTCACAAGTGAGTGTACGTACCGTTTACGTTATACCACAATCAGAATGCGTTAATTCGACACACGCCACAATCCAACTATACGTTATGTCCTTTTTCTATGGTCTTCTTACAATCGATGCAGGTGTGGGTACATGTAATTCCGTGGTATAGTTTGAAGTTTGGGCTCTGAAGAACAAAAGGGGTTGTTTGCATGGCATGAATGATCAAACACCCGTTACTTCAAGCCCCGCAACGGATCTCTCCTTGGCAGGCAATTAATATGGGGCGCTCCTATACTGACTCTTCGGGAACGGTCGCAGTATTCGTAATGAATTGTGTCGAGTCTCTGTCGTCAGGCTACCAGAAACAGAAGGCCGATGTCATTGTGGCTCATCTGTCTTTCTCCCGTCAAAACAACCATGCGTTCCCACGGCGTACACTTGTTGCACAGGCACAAGCAACAAGTTATCTTTTCATCCACTTTATTTTCTTCACATTTACATCATAATTACTAAAAATACCATACCCTATACTTTCCTTGGCTTTCTTGTCTCTTCTTTTTTCTTTTTTACCCTTTCTTTTCTAATACTCCCCCTTTCCTCCACCCCACGTGTAGGGTAGCCAACCCAGCCAAAGCTTGGTTAACCTCCCTGTCTTTCCTCTTCGTTTCCTTCTCTCTCTCTCCCTTGTCTGTTGGTTGTAATTAATGTTGTGACTATCAAAGAAAGACGAGCCCTTAAAAATTCCCCTTCTTTCGTTCATGTTATATATATATATATATATATAATATATATGCTAGCATATGTTATGCTTGAGGGCAGTCTCTCGAATAAACAAAATTAAAAAAAAAAGATAACGCTACTCCTCCGTGTAAAGAAAGCCTGCAGGTAATTCTGATGGCGTGTTTTCACCAGACAACGACTCCGCGACAAACGGACTAGTTCCCGGCGTTTTGCTGAGCAATAGGTTGGTTGGTGAAATGTAGGTATATATTGGACAAGCAGTTGTTACCTCATAAGGAATCTTCAGGGAGAAATAAAGGGCTCAGAAGTACCTGCTGTTGGGCTAGTCGGTTCATATTGTGTTGACCAAAAACACTATGGTCACTTAGTGCAAAAGGGCGAAAAAAGGGAGAGAAGAGAGCTCACATTGCTCCTCTTCCCTCCCTTTCTAAGTGACCATAGTGTTTTTAGTTAATACAAGAAATGAAGGGAGGAGAACTGATGCGCGCCTCGTACACATAACAGCGTTCTCTACACAGGGTGTTAGAGCTTAGTTTGTCTTCAAAAAATGTACCAGTGCTCTTCATGGCTCGCATCTTGGTTGATGGTCTAGACCATAGATTCAGTACTTAATCGTCAGCGGCTTAGTACGGCATTTCGTTGTTAGCCAAAGGAAGCATATGAGGATATGTTGCAATGCTTTATTGCATTTTCAATGGCTGCACGAAGCACTGCTGATTGTACCGATGCATATTGAGTATAGGCCTTTATTAAGGCGATGAATAGCGAAAAGCGATGCACAACGTAACGAGACGATCCAAATACCAACAGGCAGATGTGCCTCAGTCTAGTGCAGTTATTCTGCGCGCAGAAGAAGTAACGTACCGCTCAAAATACACGGAACATGACGGAGAGAGGCAGGGCAGAGCGGTACCGAGTCTTGCAAATGGTACGTGCAATGAATGTGCAAATCTTGCTGTTGGAATCTGCAACAAGGTTCACGCATTCCATAACTACCTGAGATTTCGTCTTGTGGCATAGTAAAATATACCGCAGAACTGCAGATATGTTCCAACTATTCCGGAACAAAGCGACTATGGTCCTGCTTGCATTTTGTTTTATGTTTTGGCTTCGAATTCACTGTTTAATCATATACAACAAACTAAGGTTAGCCCAATTGAGCACCCTGGCAAGTTATGTGTGCTGAAACAGCAGCAGTGTACGTTAGTGCAATTAAAATCCGATCTATGATTCTGTCGCATAACAAACCATAAAATTTTCGAGTGCGAAATATTTGGAAAATTTTCTACACCTCTCCGTCTCCAAAGCATTCGTATTGGTCAGTTAAATTGACTGCGTCTGACATTTTTTTTCCTTTTTTTTACCATAGTTAGAGACGCTGCCGCTGTACAGTGCAGGTTAGGAAAGCTGTCTCGATCGAAATTGTTACATTTGTGCGCAGTTTGGTTTCGTGCACCTAGGTACAGGGTTGATGGAAGCAAAGAAAACGATGTTCGCCTAGCGATAGCGGAACCTCGGTGTGAATCAGCCAAGGTGGGCGCGAGCCGTCAATCAAAGGACCTATGTCTACCTCGGTGCGCGCACCGTTGAGTATACTCTTACACAATGTGTCAGTTACAAAACGTGTCAGTTACACAACGTGTCAATAAACGTTTTCGTAATCACAACAGAGTGGTGGAGGTGCTGCGTACACTAGGTCGACGTACCACAGAGCCACAGCAGTTTGAACATCGCCGGTTTCTCGCAGACATCATATCCCGGAAAGAAGGACAAGGCTCAACCGTGCAATGGTCAACGCCGGCTGCACCTACGCATCGCTAAATGGAACCACGCTCGTTCAAACGAAGAGCAAGAGAAGGTGCGGACGAATAGCTTACGCATTACACAAGCGTGAGCCTACACAACCACTGGAACTCCGTCATGCCTGTCTCGCTACATATAGGTGCACGAAACCAAACTACGCACCACTGTAGGGGTAATAATACTTCAATGCTGTCGCGCGTGCTAATGTAAAGGCAGCATTTCGCTTGAATGTTACGTTTTTGCTAAAAAAAGAACAATGTCAGTCGGATTTAGAGACGCGTATAACTCTCGCTGATAAAATAGTTTCTTGCCACTAGCTTCGATCCTTCGGAATTTGTTTCCGCAACATGTTTTCGGAAGAAAGATCGAACCTGACTTCTCCGATACCGAAGTTCCGAACCATTTTAGTTATGGAATATCACGGAATATCAGGTCCCTTCCTTGCATCAAGGAAGAGCCTTCCTTTCTTTCAAGGCTTAGGTAACCCATTCACCCCACCCCCATCACCTTTCCTTCCTCCAGTATAGTGTCTTATGTATTAACTTGGTCTTACAGGTGCACTCGCCTGCGCCTGTGCAAAGAAGAGCCAGCGGTAGACAAATAGGGCCGTTATGCGCCTCATTTGTTTCCATTCCAGGAGGTGGCAATGCAGGGGGCTTTCGCATTTGTGCTACCGGCGGATACATTTGCTTCTCGGAGAATCATTCACGGACAGCGCAGGTGCCGTAAGCCACGCGGACAGTATTTTACTTGACGCAATGCGACAGGGCGAAAGAGCTTTCCTCGGTCATCCGTTTTTATACTGATAACGCATTGCTTGTGTACAACAATTAGCTGTCCCAAGTGGGTGAGCCCTTATCTCTGTGGCGCATGTATCCGTCTCCTAAGCTTCTCTATTCCAATGCAGGAGGCAAAATATATGCGGTTAACTTGGGCCGTTAACACCGCTAGGCTGTTTTTGTGTTGGTGTCAATATATCTGTTTGCGTTACCTTTCTTCACTGACATGAACATTCGGAAGGCGCGAGTAGAACCAGCCGTTGCTTTTCCCACGGGAAGCACGCTAACGCAGAAAACGTGCATTTAAAGAAACTCAATTTAACGAAATTTTGACTTGCCCAAAGTGCTATTGATTCTCACACACATCTTCGTTAACTACAGGGTCTTTCGTTTAGTTCTTCAGTTCTCAAACTGTTGTAACACCTTCATTTTGTAAGGTATGTATGTACGTTGCCCTACTATGCACCACCCCTACTGCGGATCCCTTAGAAAATGAATCAATGGCTGCACCCGTAATCTTCAGAAGAGTTGTTTCGTTGCGATTTGTTCAACATATCACCCCCCAAAAAATGCCGTAACTTTGCATGGCGCTTCTATAGCTCCACACAGGCGTAGTCAGTGCTTTCAAATAAATCATTCTGCAAAAGAGTGAGATGAATGGTCATGTTTACGGTCACAGCTCAGAGGACAAAGTAAGACTGTTATGGACAAAACGTTCCACATAAAATACGCGGACCATCCTGTCTTCCCCATTCTGAAAAACTTAGTCTGATATTACTCATGAGCTATTGCACAGAACTGTCGTTTCTCGTTTGTGCACGCGACGGTGCGCTAGGAAAGGATATGAAATTCAGTAGTGGGTGCGTTTCCTAATCCCATTTTTCCGAACCTCGAAGTAACTTCGTCGAACCGGTACCAACGGCCTTCGTAGAAAAGGTGCCCCCCCCCCCCCTTTATCGAGAAATTCCAGGCTTTGGGCAATCGCTGCTTTATGCAGCGCGCTTGGGTTTCCAAGGCGCTCACAGTT
The DNA here is from genome assembly GCF_013339695.2 of Rhipicephalus sanguineus. NCBI lineage: Eukaryota > Metazoa > Arthropoda > Arachnida > Ixodida > Ixodidae > Rhipicephalus > Rhipicephalus sanguineus. The sequence goes on from NC_051177.1 coordinate 32,640,433, forward strand.
CGACGACCCTCATCGCCCACTACAAAGTCAAGTCTTCCTCTCTCTCTGTCTGCCGAGACTGTATTTGATTTTCACATTCGCGCTCTCCTTTTTCTGGGGCAGAAAGCATTCAACGTTGTCTATTAAAGGTGGCAGCAAGGAGAATGGCAGTTCTCATTTCCGGCGTCTGCAAGCGCACAATGAGTTTCCGTGCCAGACAGGGCAGTAGCAATGACGCCTTTTAAAGACGATAGTCTTTCCTGGGGAACTTAAACGCAGAAATTTTGGTCTGTCTTTCTGTCTTTCTGTTTGTCGGCACGTCCCTCGATTCAGCCACTCGGCCAAAGTTGAACCACTTGCCCAAGGGCCAGCCGTCTTGAACTGGTATGGCTGTTCATACTTGTGAACGTTGTCGATCAAAAAGTAAATATCATGCATATCTGAGGTGCAACATCACTAGGTAAGTATTAGGTGGCGTGCTCCTTTAATAGAAAATGCATACATACGTAATTTTAAGGACCCTAGTTTCTTAAGCTGCGCTGAAAATGCATAAGAATGGAAGCTTGAGCGAGTTGGTATGCGTTCATCTTTGTTGAAACAGCTCTCACTAGACGACGACGAAGTAAAAGAAGGCACAGGACAGGCGCTGCCTGTCGTGTGCCTTCTTTTACTTCGTCGTCGTCTAGTGAGCGCTGTTTCAACAAAGCTGAAAATGCGACTGCGCTGAAATTTGCCTTCCTCCGTGCCCTTCGCACGAGCTCATTGTTGTGTTTCGGTTTCGGTTCTGTATTGCACTGTACGAATGCCATGGGTTGGTGTTGAAAAACTTTAGTTTTGAGAAGGCCAAGAAGGTGAAAAAAAATATTTAAAAAATGAAAAAGCAGCGTGGTGGGCGGCCTTCAGGCTGCCGGTTGTGGGCGCCGCTCTGGCATTCCTGTTTTACCCAGGCGACGTGTAAATAAAAGAGTGTGCGGAGAGTACTCGTTGAGTGCGGACGTTGCTCTGCAAAGGTCTTCGCCTGCTGCTGCGCCGGGACTACCAGCACGCAACACAGCACTCATGTTTCCCGACGTATTGCCAGATGGCGTCCATATCTCACACAGCGCCTCTTCTATCGTCTTTACACGACATTTGCAGCGAAGCACGCAGATACGCGGCCAATTTTTTTTTCGGCTTCACCTGGTCTCGCAGGTTGTATTTCTTGTGCAACTTCCTCCGCGTCGTCGCGCAAAAGCTGTCGCCATGTTTTTGCTGTGTTTATATTTATATTACCGTACAAAGGCTGTCGCTACGCTTCAGTTATGGTTATATTATTTTATACAGACTTAAATCACCCCAAGAGAGAGAGAATACGGCAAAGGCGTGGAGAATAGCTACACAATGTCCAGTTTGCTACTCACACCAGGTAAGGGGAATGATGCGGCAAGAGAGAGAGAGAGAGAAAGCATGAGTGCGCACAATCCACAATACACATACATGGTGCAGTGTATCTACAGGCGATCACTTAAGTCAGTTGCCTTCAAGAACTGCAGAAGGTCTCGAATGGCTTTCTGGGCGAATGAGCAGTGAGGCCAGGCTCCAAGGATCTTTTCTTCATTAAAAGACTGACCATCGAGCTTGACCAAATGATCCCATACTTGTTAGTCGCCCATAAGGGACAACTGGACTATGGCAAGCTAAGCGAAGGATCTCTAAACAAGGAAGAAGCAAGAGCCATTGAAAATATTTGAAGTTATACATGTACATGTACATGTGATTGTATTTCTCTTATCTGAACTCGTGCTCGAATCTTTGTGACTCGTGTATTGTTAGAGTGTATTATGTTTGCACATCTGGTGTTGTACTGGGTTACATGTTTTTTCCCGCTGTTCTTTCTTGTTTTTATTTGTATTTTTTTTTAGTTTACTTCTCGTTTGCTAAACGAGAAGTGGTATCCGGTGCCGCCATAAAGGCGACAACCTCTTCTATGTGTTTTTTCAATAAAAAATTAATGAAAATGTCAAGAAGCGTTATACATACGTGAACCACAAGCACAAGAAGAATATCCCCGCGGGCTCCAGCGCCGAAAGCACACCAATTCTTCCGTTTTCAGCTTCATCGTCACCATGTTGATGGTTCACATTCACGTCAATGTTGCTATCTATGGGAGTCACCGTTCAATGAAGGCACCGCGCAAACATTATTGTCTACTGAGTTTCTCGAGAAAGCGCACGCCGTGCTGTCAGGTCACTACATACGTAAGAGAACGGCGTGTTCCTCCTGCGATGAGTGAGAAATTATTAACGCGAATAATCCGTTGAAAGACGGCTGCTGTCAAAAGACCAAAGACAGTGTACTCGTACACAGCAGTGGCGTCATCATAGTCGCCATATTTAGGTACTAGCACGCTGGTGACATCGTGCGAAAATTATATAATGTAAAGCAAGACTTCAACGTACCGTGCACCCCCGCAATACTGCAAATGCTCCTGCAGCAGTGGGCAGTTTGGAAGAAAGACGCACTAGCCAGTGAGTACCAGCACGAAGAAACATAACAGGCTACAAGAACTGTAGTTTGCGCACTATGACCCTGAATTGCCGAGCTAGTTATCGATGCACGTTGTTCATAGTACAGTTGCATTTCCTAAGTAATGTCCTTACTTACTGAAACGCCAGCCACACGTCTCAATGCCCGAATTAAAAACCAGTGTACACGAATGAAAGAGAAAGCAAGGGTTAGGGAGGAAGGTAAGGACTAAGCTTACAACATGTTAATGGGAAAATAATGTTAATACTGACATTTATTGGATTCTTTAAAATTTTATCTTCGAGCGAAGAGGACACTGACACATACACTGGACTACGGCTGCGTTAAAAATTATAACTCCAGAACATTCGCAGTCAATCACAACTGACAACAGTAGGGTGCAGCTTAAGAAGGCAGGAGAGGCCCCGCCCAGCTGACCGAAGCGCGACCGCTGACTGCCCCCGCTGCAGTGGAAATAGTCCCTCTCATGAGCCGTACGGCCGGTGACTCCCTCGTCCGGCTCACGAGGTCAGTCTACAGTGCGCGCCAAATGGTGCAGTCCCGTATTCATCCGCGTTTTAGGAAGAAATGCTGCTCTTTCCTAAAGTTGTACCCAATTAGGGTAAGGCGGGGCAAAACGAGACGCGGGGCAAAACGCGACATTTTGACTTTGCTGCCCTCTATAGCTAATACAAAAAGTACCTTTTCTTTGTTTCTCTATTTCAGCGATAGTTGCCACTAGTTTTCGACATTTTATGTGTAAAAGTTGACGATTGCTCACAGCGTTCACCCGGGAAAAACTGCGCGGCTGATGTCAGTGTGTTCGTGACCCGCCAAAAAGGGGCGAAATTCTGCTCAGTCAAATTTTCGGATCCGTGCATGAAGCTACTCCGGCATCAGTACAACAATGTAATTAATTATGTTGTTACTTTATACTACTAGCTACATGCCACCAAAAGTTTAGTTCATTTGGTGCGGTGGGCCAAAGGGGAAATTTTTTTTTTAATTCGGGCATGTGAGAGGGGAAAAACGCGACAAAAAGGCGTTGAATTGCCTTAGAGAGTGTCTTATTAAGCGAACCATTTATTTACGCTCATTATATATGATATTTTGTGTTAAGGAGGGTGCGGACGTACAAGCTAATATAATCTAGAGATTCCTGGGAGGAAAATGTCATGAAAAAAGCACTGAATGCTGTTCAGGAGCTTCGGAGCAGCACAGCGCCGGGTTCTGTATGGATTCAATGCGTGGAGTGCAAAGACTGGGCGCATGAAGACCGCGTGGCGGCCCACGGAGTGAATTTGAAGTGCTTATACTGCAAGAACTGAAAGGATAAAATTTTTTCACGTTGTCTCGTGTTGCCTCACGCAGCGTCTCGTTTTGCCCCGCAGGTTGGGGCAAAATGAGACATGTGGTGCATCTTTTGTTTCTTTTTTAAATAATATTTTAAACAGTCTCAGCATGGCCATATTTATGTAGCACATACCCTGTACCCAAAAGAAAGGTCCTGTGTTGCCATTTTATGGTAACGAGTAAAATAAAAAAAGATATTCACTATTTTCAAATTTTTGTCGCGTTTTGCCCCGCCTTATACCCTATAACGATATAAATACTTAAATAACCTATTATGTTATCGGGTGCGTATACCCAAACTTTTGCTGATAATTAAAGTTATTGATTATAACTGACAGTCCCTCGCAAGCGCTTCGAGATCATGTAAACTTCATGCAACCATTCGCTGAAGCGCTGTGAACGCCTTCTTTTCCGAATCCCCACATTTCCCGTTGCAGCCAGATCGAATGTACGCTCACATCGTACAGCGGAAACATTTTACGAGTGAAGTGGACTAGCTGTAAGCAGGAGTTTAGTTCCAGAGCTCTTCTCTCAGTATCAGTGCAGTATTGCACGACACGAGAGCACTGAAATGCGTGCGCGGCCACATTTGCGCGCGAGAACGATGTACAAAGCAATTAAGCGCCAGGCGACGACTTTCTACTATTTGTTTCACAAGAGTCGCTGGCTTTAAATAAATCACGTGCTTCAGTGTCTAGAAAGCGAGGCGTGCGAACGATTCCTCTTTCATCTTATGACTTACTGGAGGTAGTCAAAGGAAGCATGTAAAGTGGACTGAAAAGTTTCCTGTTAGATTGAATAAACATTAAACGAGTCCAAGTACAGCGGCACTCATGCGAACATGTTATACTATAGAATCGCTTTTGAAGCGGACGCGAGCCGTTCCTCCCGGTTGCAGCGAAGCGAAATCTTATAATCTCAATAATAATTTACCCATTTATTTTGTCCCAACCAGCACACGTGTAGAAGAAGAGGACGGTGGTGAGGATATAAACAGCAGCGCCAGCGGTGTTTTCCTGAAGTGCAACTCGCGACGACGTGAAGCGGCCCCTAAAGCCTGCAACAAGTCAGGGATATGCATTGCTTAACTAGCCTATGGAATATACCATGCTTCTAAGTCTATCTTAAAAGGACACCGAAGCTGCCTTAAAGTATCATTTCACTAGCCTATAGAATATACCATGCTTCTAAGTCTATCTTAAAAGGACAGCCCTTCTTTAAGTGTTGAACTTTCGGACAGCTCAAGCGCAGAGCAAACGCGCCGGTCGTCTTCCGTCGCGCGAAAGACCCATGGGATTCCGAGGGTGGAGTTTCACGGACACCACGAGAGGGGGAGCAGAATCCTCGAGGCTTACAAAGAGGGTTCAACTTAATTTCAAGACTGCGCAACGAGCAATGGAAAGGAATATGATAGGTGTAACCTTAAAGCACAAGAAGAGAGCAGAGTGGGTCAGAGAACAGACGGGTGTAAATGACATCTTACTTGAAATCACGAGGAACAAATGGGCATGGGCAGGGCATGTAGCGCGTAGGCAAGATTACCGCTAGTCATTAAGAGTAACTGACTGGATTCCAAGAGAAGGCAAACGCGCGAGGAGGAGACAGAAAGTTAGGCGGGCAGATGAGATTAAGAAGTTTGCGGGTATAACGTGGCTGGCAGTAAGCACAGGACCGGGGTGACTGGCGGAACCTGGGAGAGGCCTTCGCCCTGCAGTGGGCGCAGTCATGCTGACGATGATTATGGTGATGATGATGGGAGGGGAGCTGCGTATTTTGAGCCACCGTGCGCGGTCGCGCGACCCTTATCTTGACAGAGATTAGCCGACGGCGCACCAATTTAGTACGTGCAGTGCTCTCACCACAGAGTTTGCATTGAAGCGATACACAGTACGAAGGTCCCTTCGCTCGCTCCAGCGGCCGCGTTTCCTCACACCGGTGTTTTGTTGAGTTACGCCAGGTCGGATGCTATGGAGTTTAGCTGCCAGCCTTACTTCGTATATCGCAATCATTGCTTCTCCCTAGCGGCGAAACTGACTTTTTTTTTCTTTTCGGTATAATTGTCAAGACACTTTGCTTGAGCTGTGGCAGATGCTTAACATACTTTAATAATATGAGATTCAGGGTTACGTGAGATTCTACTATTAAGAAATCACAATTTCAATACTCTCGCAACAAAGAAGTACAAAGAGGAGGAATTATTTTCTTCCTTATTATTGCGATAGCAATTATATGGAAAGTCGCGGCTGGAAGATGTCCGTCCCCGTCGCCGTCATACACCGTATATGTATGTATATATATAGATAGGCCACAAAGAAAAATAATTACGAAATTCATTCCGACGCGCGTAATCGAACGGGCGACCTCTCGCTTTGCAGCCCGCCGCGTTAGACGTTAGGCCACGACAGCACCGACTCTCAGCCTGCTAACGGCGAGCTATTTATATACGACATGTAATTCAGCATGATTTCTTAGTGGCCACATAGATGGCGCGACGTGCGCGCGTGTTGCGCGCTTTAAAGATCGTCGTCCCGCCCCTGCGAACGCCGTTGCTGTTCGCTCTACAGGGCGTCGTCGCTTTCGTGCGCTTATCTCAAGGAAAGAAGGGGCGGCCGGCTGGGTGCTTCGCTTCGCTCGCTGCAGCGGCCGTGTTTGCGAAAGGAGCGCGCTGTTCAAACAGAAATAAGTAACAACTGTGACAATTAGTTCGCGCTCGTCTTGTGTGTGCCTGTTCGTTTGTTTCGTGCGTCCTGCTTTATGTTTGAGCAGTGCACTTCAATTGTCGAGCTGTGACGCATTAGTTCGCGCTCGTCCTGTGTGCGTTCTTTTCGTGCGTCCTTTGGGCTCGAGCGACGCGCTGGCAATTTCGAGCTGCTTACAGTTCTTCGCGTTACATTACAATTTATTGCTATCGCAATCATTGCTTCGCCGTTGCGGCGAAACTGTGACTTTTTTTCTCTTCTCTTTTCTCTGTGAGTGGAGTATAATGAGTTCGTGATTTTGGGATAGCCAGGTCTGACGCAGCCTGCTTTTCCGTGTTCTCGCATCTAATTTTGAGAAATATCACAAAGCACGGCAAAAGTACTGACACAACAGCAAAAAAAAAAACAAAAATTTAAATAGACACCAGCACCAAAAGTACACTAAAAAACTTGTTAGAATGTTCATCTTAAAGAAACTAAAAGCTGCTTTAACCCCGCATCTTGTTAACAGTTCCGGGACGGCCATTTTCACATTGCACGTTCACAATACCTTATTGCTTTTCTTTCAGCGTGTTCCTTCTCGCCAGTGTACGCTCAAGTGGATCGAAATAAGTAGTCGGCAGAATACGATGGCTCACTCTTCTTTTAATTTTCTTTTTTACGTTCAATCCTGACATGGAACGAACCGCACTACATTAGGGCACGTGCCTTGGTTATCATTCGAGCCTCAACGTGAAAGCGTTCCTGAAATAACCTTTTTCCCAAAACACGAAGATCAATATTGTCCGCGGTAATGTAAGCTTCCCATCTCTCGAAGAACCGATGCAAAAATGCGGCATGCTTCTTCGAAACTGAATATTGGCTCCTGCGTACTGCGGCACCCCTTTTGCATTTGGAGTAGTGGGAACACTGAATCGCGTGTGCGTACGTCGTTCTTTTCTCTCTCTCTCTCTCTCGCCCTATTTCTCTTCTTCTGTCAACGCTATCTTACACGACTTCCGCAACAATGATCAGCGCTCTCTTTTTAAAGAACTGCAGACGCGTGTTGAGTGAAATAGAATGTGACATTTGGAGTGTGAAACGAAGAATGGGAGATGTGGAAATAGTCTCCCCAATGCGCAGCGCTTGACGTGCGCATCGGAGCGGCAAGGTGCGCTCAGTGAAACTGGCGACGCTGGCGTTGGCGCCAGTAAGTGGATGCGCTGAGCAGCCTTCAAGAGAATGGTTCTTCACAAGACAAAGCCTTCTTTTCTATATGTCTGTCGTGCAAGAGCTACCTCACATGCAACTCGATTCCCCGCGACCCGCCGTTATCCTTGGCAGCTGAGAACCTTCGTTGACTTGTGAGACGCTGTGCGAGAACTACACCAACAAGAAACTTTTAAAGTCTGCATTTCTTTTCGTTTGCTTTTGAGGGCAACTGTACTATACATCCGGGTCTCATGTCAGACCCTTTCTGTCTCAGTTTCAGGAGCTCGGCCTTTAGACTTCATGTCGCAGTGAAGTGCCTTAGGTGGGAATGCCCACAGTCGTCTCTGAATGTTATACGCCAGCTGATCGTGCTAAGTGGGGCGAAAGTAAGTGATCAAGTAGAAGATGTGCGACGTGCATGGTACAGCGGAAATTTTAAGGGGGCATAAAAGAGACTAGAAGACGGTATTCGGGCGAAGGGCATTTTTGTCTTTGTGCGACGGGAACGAAATCTGTGAATGTGGAAATGCATGGAGGAGTTCACCTACCGAGGCAGCTTCACGTGCGCTCGTCGTAAAGTAATAATAATAATAATAATAATAATAATAATAATAATAATAATAATAATAATAATAATAATAATAATAATAATAATAATAATAATAATAATAATAATAATAATAATAATAATAATTCTTGGGGTTTTACATCCCAAAAACACAATATTATATATTATTATGAGGGAAGCCGTAAGAGTTGCACACGTATGGGAAAGTAGGCCACATTACAGCCGGCCATCTCAATACACTTTAAAAAGTTTATACTGCCCATTTTTATATATACATATATATACATTGCGCGTTTCACTAGCAAATACACAAAATGTACAAGAAACACAAATGAAGCAAATAAAACGAAACCGGGACAACCACTTTCGTTAAAGGTCGTGTGAAAGTTAAAATGAACGTCTACTGCGCGTGAATCGCACGAATGTTCTTTTCAAATAGTGGTCTCGTCATTTCATCATAAAATACATATACAGTACCACAGAATGCACCACTCATTACCTAAATTACCGTCTATGAGAAATTTCGGTAAAGCTGACAGCGCAAATTTCTGCTTAGTGGGTCGAGACCATGGTCCAAGTATTTACGCAATGTAAAGAACGCGGTTGTGCTAAACTGCCTAATTTATCTCGCCAATTGATTCTCTGTTGGCCATACCGTGAACAGGCTGTGAGCGAGCGTTCTACAGAAGCATCAGATGCGTCGCAGTATAAGTGCGATTGGGTGGTCGTTTTCTTTTTGATACAGAGCATTGCGCTTGCTTTGCTTCGAGAGGTCAGTTCACGCTTTGCGGACCCACACTCAGACATCCTTTGAACGGTCACGCACACATTGCGGGAGTCATCACAGTGACTGAGCACGTTCCTGCCGCGCATGCCGGCTGACGCTCCATCTTGAAAAGTGCTCCCTTGCTCTCTGAGTAGAAGTAACCAGGTTAGGTTATTTCATCTCAGCGTCTTCGAGTGAACACATGGGTCTACCGGAACCATCCGTCTTTTTATTTAATGTTTCGTCCGAGCGAAATGATAATTATTCGTGCTATGGAACGCGCGCCTATTTTCGCATTTCCGTGAATATGCAAAGCTCCGGTGAGTGCGTCACGCAAATGTACTCACTCGTGCGCTCTGCATGCGCCGGTATATTCATGAAAGACTGACCACCGAGTGACGATACCGACAGATATGTGACTCGAAGAGCACTATTGACAAACTTTTCATGTTTCCGGGACATTGTGAACACTAGCGGCACTCGCGGCCGAATTCTTTTGAGGAGCAAGCTCACATTCATCTATCGTTGCAATACCACGAACTACTTTGCATATCACGGAGTTCTGTGTTCACACTAATGGGTTCGGACTCAAAATTTTAGAGAATGAGGGTAGGGTTGTTAAAGCGCTCGCCACGATATTTCTGTTTCTGTGGCAAGGCAGCTCGTAAAGAGAAACGTTCGTACGCGCCCACATAGTTTAGTAATGCGATACGCGCGTCGTAGGCAAGTAGACTTCTCATACAGAGGTGGAGTGTATCCATGATAAACTGAACAACGCAGTATACGCGACATGAATGTGAAGCAGGCACTGTTTATAGCGTATGTAAAGAGGAGTAGAAAAGCGGCCACGTTCCCGATCCGGGTGCCTGAAACCTTTGAAGTCGGCTTCCATATTTTCACATTGGCTGCCACGCGATATATTTAGTTGGACGTACGTTCTAACCTATTCGTGTTCCGCGTGTGTCTTCATGTCATGCAGTTTTGCTTGACCTTCTTGAAACTCCAGACATATCTCCTCGTATCGTTGCCATGAAGCGGAAGCTGAACGCATCAAACCGCATTCCGTTTTCCAGGAGTAAAAGGGACCCCCTATAGGCTTTGTTTACAAAGCTGTGAAACTCTTTTCTTATATATCTTTTTCCGCCCTTTCCCCCAGTGCAGGGTAACAAACCGGATGTGCGTCTCGTTAACCTTTCTTCGCTTCTCTCTAGCTCTATATCTCTCTGTCAAACTTCGACAGCGAGGGTTTTAATGTTTTCTCGAATTCACCATTTCGTCGAAAATCGAGAGACAATCACATCACGCGAAAGATGTGGTAGAGTGATTGGATGGTTCGTCATATCTGTTGTAACACAAAGCTATCGTTCCTTCTTTCGGTTACTACATCTTCCCATCAACCATCTACCAATATCCGTTGACATGTTATGTCATCACTCGAGTAATTGTAAAAGATAGAACACTTAACTTCTAAACAAAAATAAGCAAACACTGTTTAGAGACGATTTTGCATCCTACACATGGGCGCTGCCACCTTGGTCTGTTAAACTTATCTTTTCTTAAATTTCTATGTCGTGACGTGAAATTCACAAGATCGTGAAACGTCGAATGCACTAATAAAAAAAAACGTTTTCATGCGCATGCGTCAACCGCAGTACTGTTCCTTTAGTTGTGGAAGATGCAAAACGGCAAGGCTACAGCCCAATATGGTGACACCGAAACCAATCCATAAAATGGTCTATACATCAGCGAATTCTCAAGTAGGAGCCGCTTTTATCTCATACCTCATATCTCATACCTTGTCGAGAAAAGACGCGGCGACACTCGTATCAGCGCACGCTTGGCGCTTCCGGCGATCCCTCTGGACAGATGCAAGTCACCAGTACGGACCTGTATACCAAAACTGACACATCACGTGCCTTCTACGCGCCGCGAGTCTTCAATTTATAATATCAAACATGCCTACACCACATGAGACTAAGCGTCACCTATACGAACTATACTACAAGAGCAAGATGAAACTGTCTGACTCGGCAATATGCCTTCAATTTAACGCCCCGGGAGTCCTGCAACATGTCCTGCGTGACTGCAGACTATACGCATCAGAGAGAAAGTGTCCGAAGGCGGCATTACACCTTCAAATGGACTCGAGCTTAGAACTGCGGCATAATCTCGGCTCATTTCAAAGCATCACCAGTGCGTTACGCGCCGCGAAAGCGCTGTTGACGTTCTTGCGGGCCAAGATCCTTAACAAAACTCTGTATATAGTGTAATCTATATGTCTGTGTGTCTGTGTCTGTATGTGATGTTATGTGTTTAACAGTGTATATATATCATAATCATCACCGCGCATGCACCTTGAGCAGCACGCCAGGCGAACAGCCAGGCTAACATTTCCAGCATTTCATTGAAGTATTTCTCTGGAAACCATAGAAACGTCTGACATTTATACAATATGTAGGGTTCACTGAACAGAAAGGCGATGTACACATGTACTCGGGTTCGCTGTTAAATCGCATGCTCTTCGTCGCACTGCTCGCGTTCATAGAATGTGGACGAATAAACTAAACAGACCTCGCCCGCAACGTTTGTTTGATATGAAGGGTTGTCCTAATGGACGCGCAATGTAAACTGAGCTCGTCTTTCATCCCACGTAACATTCCTTTACTTTGCGTTATGTGGATTCATAAGCAAAACACACCGCGCCCAGATACATAAGAGTGTTTTTACGCGCGGAAAAAAGCTTGCGGACCTTTCAAGTACGCTCGTAATGTCATATTTATTCCGTAAGAGCACCGATGGAAACAGATCGAAGCTTTTAGATCGGCCATGTTACGCTGAGAGCAAAGTTACAAGCACTGATATAATTTTTCTCTAGATCGATCATCAAGCGAGCCTAATAGCGAGCACAGCTGAGAGATTAAATACTTGCTGAGGCTGTATAACTGTGCACGGCAGCTGACACCAAAAATACGGAACATAAAAAAGGATATAATAAGAACACTAAGCCTATATTAAAAGAAGCGCAGATGGTCAAGGAGGGTAGGACAAAGATGGCAACTATGTAAGACGGATAACGGAAAGGTACACACGAAACGTTAGCCGAGAGAGCAAGAAGAACTGGAACGTTCAAAGGTAAGCTCTGTTTACAAGACGAGCCGTGAGGTTGGCGTGGCCAGAGGCAGACAACAACGTATCCGATACGCGGTCAAGCCAAAGCAAGCCGAAGTCCGTGTCCTGTTTTGGTATGCGGAAGCAGCCAATTCGACGTGATCATTCATGCAGAAACACAAGACGAGACCAGGACCCGAAAAGGAGAGCGGCAGAAGGCAAGTAGTCTGACAACACCCGTCAGCGACGACGCGCCTGATTGGTGGAGAGGAAAGAGCATAGAGGGAGGGAAACGCAGTAACTGCAGCTAGCGATTTTTTATTTGGTGCTTTCTTTAGATGCAAGACTGTCTTCTGCCAGATGGTGCTCCTACCTTTTGCTATATACCGCAATACGTCGAAACTTCTGGTTCTGCAGCATTGTTACGGGGGCTGCCCAAGCCTCTAAACATCCCTTCGCTCAGCATATGAAACGGGCTGTTCAACTTGTGGGCGCATGGCCATCGCTCGCAGACGAGGACAGCAAGAAGACACAACGAGCAATCATGCAGTCGTCTTTCTGGCCACATTGTCATTCCCTGCTCAGTTCCTGCAGTACTACCACACTTCATAACTTTGAATCGTTTTTCGCGTAATGTTTTCCCCAAGAGCTCTGCAGGATTCTTCTTCTTCTTCTTCTTCATGACTGTCAGTGCGCGCCCTAAGAGCAACATGTTAAGGGGGCATGACACATGTGATTTACTACTGCAGCCTCTTGAGGTTCAATATCTGCTCTAAATCTGCACTACGACGCCATATGTCGAGCTACATGTGCTTTCACCGTGTACCAGTGACATGCTGATGAGTGCGGATGGTGATGATGATGATGATGACTGTGAATGTCTCTGAGGATAAACGTGGCTTGATATTTTCATTATATTCGGACATTTACTGAGAAAGTATAGTTAGGCGTGGGGGTCGCGCATCTGTCTACAAAGTCATCATAATCCGTAAAGTGAGATAAAACTGCAATGCGCAACCCGACGTGGTGGCTTGGCGGCCAAGGTGTTGCACTGCTCGGCTCGAGGACGCGGTCTCGATTCCCAGCCACAGTGGCTGCATTTAAACGGGCGCGAAATGCAAAAGAATAAAAATTACACCATTTCCCGCTAAACGGGACCATGGGGCGATGCGAAGGTGGAGCACTTGCACGATCGCGTTCCGTTGGCGTTCTTTGGGCATGCTACCGACCTCGCGTCGTGGAACGCGAAGAGGAACGCTACGCGCGTCTTGTCTTCCCTCTAGCCTGGCGGTTAATTCTCACAGGGCGAGCGGGGAACGCAGTCGGCAGGCGTGCGAGAGGGGGGCAGCGTAGGAGAGGAGAGAGAGGGGGAGGGGACGCGCATGCGCTCGTGCTCATCGCGGCGTTGCGCAGGAGATAATTTCGGCATGTCTAGCCCGTGTTTCAGAGGAAGAGTGGAGAGAGGGAGGGGAGAGGGAAAGTGGAGAGAGGGAATGGTAGAGGGGAAGTGGAGAATGGGAGGGGAGAGGAGAGGAGAAGTGGAAAGGGGGTAGGGGGAGTGGAGAGGGTATGCGCATGCGCAGTAAGGGTGGTCACGCCGCACACCACCACCACCGGATTGAACTCCGCCATAAGATACTTCGCATCTAAAAGAAATAAACCCGAGTACTTTGATCTAGGTGCACGTAAAGGAACACCGTGTTTTCAAAATCCTCCCTACGGTGTGCCTCATTAGCATATCGTAGTTTGGCGCGTAAAACCACATAGCTCAAGCAGCTTAGTAAACCAATACAGAGCAAGCCACGGACACGCTGCCGATAGCAGGCGATTAAAGGGCCTGTCGCGAGGGCAAGCCTCAACCCAGCTTGAATGCAAGATTAGCCCACTGCGTGTTAAACTTCACTGTTGTTATTATTTTGTCCTGACTGTGCATTCCAGGAAGTTTTGTTCACAAGCAGTTTCTGCAAACATCGCTGTCGGCATCTCTTTCGTGGCTCTTTGAAGGCAGAGATGAATTAGGAGGCTGAGAAATGTAGTGGTGTAAAATAAACCCCTGAAGGAACCATATCTCCCGATATCTTTTTTATTATTATTATTTGAACTTCGAGACTGCTGGGACACCCTGAGGTAGGGATAAAAAGCACGCTGTAGAAGACGGGCTTCTTTGCCCTTGACCGTATTGCGTCATCCGCACGCAGAAACTCCATACACCGCAGCAATACACTACAGCGAGCTCCCGGTTCCAGCCTTACGCAATACTGCTCTCAATAATCTGCTTTGCTTCCTTTCCGGGTTATCGGCCACTCGCAGTCTGCCAAGTCGACGGTCAAAGCCGCTGCACTCGCAGAGAACGCGCAATGCCTGAGACGAACACTGCACAGCTGCAGGCCCACGCCAGACACGTATAGCGCGAGGCTCTGCCCCAAAATAAAACCAGTGCTTGTATTGGAGCGATGAGAATATGCGCTTCTGTGAGGACACGACAAGCAGTCTCCTTAGACATTTTATAGGCCGGTTGTAAAAGCTTCAGCGGTGATATTAACGTTGCGCAGTAGTAGCTGTCTTCAGCTGTCTTCCCGTTGCCGAAAGGGATCGAAGTTACTTCAGAGGCCTTCACTACAGACAGCTCTAATGTTGCTATATGTTGCTACACTCTTAATCAGATGCCACTTAAAGTGCCAGATATAGCCAGGAAACCGAGCATTTTTCGTTTGGTTTCCTGGATATAGCCAGCATTTAACCAGGACCTGATTAAGAGTGTATAGAGCGCTTGAAAGCGTGAACAGTTTATCTCGAAAAAAAAAAAAGGAAGACCACCTTCAAGTTCGAAATGTAATGCATAAATTATTGCGAGTACATTCATGCGGACGGTTCAGTACAGATCAGAGTTTAAAAAAAATGGTGGACGCTTTAAGCTTTGCATCTAAGAGTGGAAGACGAAAGTGTTTCAGGCCCCATTTTCGTCGCTTTTTCATTACCTTGCCATGCTTCGCTTCTCGGTGTACACCTAGATCATTCCGTGAGGAAAGGAACGTTTGTGCGCGTCACATTCGCATCTGTAAACTCGCGTAGGGCCTTTTCTGCGAGCGCAGTCGCGAAGTGCCACTACGCTATAATTCGCCATTTTGCGAATTAGCGAAGTAACCACTACGCTTCTTTAAAGGGGCCCTGCAACACTTTTTGAGCAGGGTCAAAAAGCACTGCCAATAGGTAGTCGAGGCTCCCGAGAACACGCGAGCCAAATATTATAGCGAAGCGAGCGGCCTGGAATTTACAATAAATTCTCAAAGTCAGCTGAAAATCGCTCCCTCTTCTCTCGACAAATGATGTATTAGTCCGCAATATATGACGTGATTGTCGCCAGTTCCACCATTGGCTGATGTTATAATCACGATAACACCCTCATTATTACCTTAGTTGTTAATTTTGAGTTCAATAAGTAGATAATATGTATGTTTATATTCTGTTATCGCGTTAAAAACGCCGAACAAACATTAATATTAGCACTTCCGGTCTCACCGACAGCTCGTCTGCTCGAAGTTGCGTGGTTCCGTTTTCTTCGCCATGCGCAGTGCCGAAAACGTGAATATTTCTGTGCTTTTGACCATCGCCGGTTGCCGTTGAGAGTGCCAGCCGTTCGAGTGTTGCCTCGTCAGCTGGAAACTGCATCGTCGGCACGTTCTCACGACCGACCGAGGCGGCGGTGCAGCATTTCTCCGCTGGCGCCGGCTAGCTTAGGATACCTGTGTTCGCTGTATGGCGAGAGTCCCGTTCGCTGTCTGTTCAGTATGTCATCGAGCCGTACCTCGGCGTATCCTCCCCGTAGTCTCAGGTTCCCGAGAAACCGCGACACAGCAACCAAGCAGACTCGCATTTTCACGGTAGCTGCAGACAGCCGGGGGATGGGTCCGCGCCGGCCCGATGCCCCACGATCCTTTCTTCTAGTCTTTAGTTCTTTGTTGTCAGCCCGCACTCGCTGTGCGCCCGCATTCGAAGAGCAAACAGCATCGAAGTGCCGCCACTGGGAGAAGGGTGCACACAGCTTTGCCGTGTTGAATGCGATTCAAGCGCGAGCAGTGCGACGAGGCGGTGTATCGGGGTGTGGGTCGAAACCCATCTCAGCTGTCATTCGTTCCAAACGCGCACGCAAGTTTGCGTCCATGGTTGGCAGAGCGATAAAAACACTACGGCAGTTCGAGGTGCACACCCAACATTACCAAACCGACTCGCAGTTTTCAAGCACGCGCGATACACGGTGCCATGGGCTCCGCCGCTCGACGACGACCGCGCGAGCCGACCGGAAGTGGCGCCACAGACCACGTGGTTGCGCCGAGACGCCAGAGAGAAAAAAATGAAGAAATGCCGCCGGCGCTGGCGTCGCCTCCTCGCACCTCCGCCCTTCACGCCGCGCGCAGCTTTCCGCGCGCTCGCTGCGTTGAGTTGAGGGAGAAAGCTGCGGAACGTGATCTCTGTAATTTGGTAACACCACTTAGACTTCGCGGATTCGAAAAATTTTTGCGGCATATGACTCGTGAAGAGTCATACGTCAATAATGAGACTATTCCAATATAACTAAAAGAGGTGTTGCAGGGCCCCTTTAAGGGCACACGTGCCCCTGCGTAGCTGCACACTTTCTTGAGGCTATGTCCGATGATGACAGCGTTACCTTTTATTTTCTTGCAGCAATCAATACACCCCACCCAACTCCACCCCAACACAATCATGCGCCCACATGCTTTACTCAACCGCGCGCCCGCTACATTCGACTGTCGTGCCATTTGTCGGACGGCGGTGCAAGTGTGCTAAATATCACGTGGCATTTCACAGGCTTAATTCAAAGACTACTACTTACGCTCGGAATAACTCTGAATCACTGAGAGGGAGAGAAATGTTTTAATGAAAAGCTGGAGATGTTCGCCTGGCTATTCTCCTGACGGGCTAATTTAGGTTCTGGATGATGATTGTGATATATACACTGACTCTGAAGAACTGGTCATTGCAAGTAAGTATATAGTACATGGGATATGCGTTGTAAGACAGAATACATAAATCATTTCTCACATTTTACTCACGTACGTACGAATGAACTTTCGCGCCCAACGGGCGTGAGAAAACCGAACACAGACATTCTTTTCATAGTTTATTGCTCCCGCAATAAAGTCTGCGCAATACTGTGCAGTAGACGTGATCCTTGAATAAGTCACATCAGCTGTCCCTCTTCATGGAACATGATGTGGTGTGGAAGAACGAGTGACATAAGTTGTTAACATAGCCAATAACTTAATTAACATGTACAGTGGTCAACTCTCATATCTATAACGGCGGTGCGTCGTGCTCCGAACTGCACAAGCGACATCTACAGTTGAAAACGGGGCACCTCTGAGCATGCGCAGCCCCACTGAAGCGCCTACCTTGCATTTTCGATCGTTGGTTATCACCGCGAATGCAACAACTGCTTTGGCCGTTGGAAGCGCTGTCAACAGTTCATCACAAAAACAAAAAATAAAAAAAATAAAAAAAGGAAACGAAGCGAAGCGAACTGCTGTCAGCGCGCGATGAAAGCTATGCTGCGTGTTGTTTTGCCGTTCGCGGTCACATTGTCCCAGCAGCAGATTTGCGTCCACTTATAAGTTTATCCAATGTCTGGCGCATTGTCGGTATGATACGATACTGCGAACCGAGAATAAGTGCGCAGTATAAAACACGCCGATCCGGTGATTGCACTCTCTCTTTTTTTTAGGCGCTGTACGGTTGACAGCGCTTCTGACGGCGAAATCAGTTGTCGCGGCCGCGGCGATAACAAGGACGGAAATTACATGGCGAGCGCATCAGTGACACTGCGCATGCTCTGATGTGGCCCGTTTCAAGCTGTAGATGTCGCTCATGCAGTTCCGAGCACGACGCTCCGGCGTTATAGACATGAGAGTTGACCACTGTACTTGCATAGCTTCATTCACACAAGCGCTCTCTCAGCGCGCTCATGACAGCGACCTTTCCTGTGACAGTCAAGATACAACGCCAGAAATCAAAATTCAGAGTCAAAATCAACGCCAGAATCAAAGGCGACCCTAATCTTTCACCTATGTGTCTGGCGTAGGGGCACTCGCACGTCGGCGCTCATGTTCCCTGGTGTATTCCTTGAGTTAGGTTTGTGTTTCGTCGCGCTGCCGAAGCCTGTCTCAGAGGCCGTGTATAAAGAAGCCCGTGGTTGAGACCTGGTCCGCCTGGCGCCGCAACGTTCTCAACTGCTCACAAGGAAAGCGTCTGCTCTTTCAGTCAACTCATTCAATTATTTTCATTCATTATACTGACTGTTAAGTGGCCCTTTCCTTCAGTACACTTATGCTCCAAATCATATATATCCAATATAAGTCTTAACTTCAA
This sequence comes from Rhipicephalus sanguineus, assembly GCF_013339695.2. NCBI lineage: Eukaryota > Metazoa > Arthropoda > Arachnida > Ixodida > Ixodidae > Rhipicephalus > Rhipicephalus sanguineus. The sequence goes on from NC_051177.1 coordinate 32,658,986, forward strand.
TCAATCAATAAATCAATCAATCAGTCAAATAACTTTATTTTCACCAGAAACAAAAGCATTTACGGTGAAAAAAGGTGGCCGGGAAAAAAGCCGTCCAATGACAGCTTGACAAAGCCCCAGCCACCCATCGGCGGTGAAACGACAGGGTACAGCAGTTGATCTCGGAACGAAATAAAGTGAAAAAAAAAATGCATATTAATAGTTGCTCAGCAGGTACACATTGACACCGTAGCGCTTTCACTACGGGCGAAGGTGCACTAGTTTTACAGGGACACATATACCTAATTACGCTGATTATACACTTGCTAAAAAATAAATAAATAAAGAGCAAGAACTTGGACCAGGGGCCGTATTCTCAAAAGGCGACAATCGCAAAAGTATCGCCTTTGGTGCGCGCTGATTGGCTATTGACCAAAACAGGAAAAGTGGGGGCGCCATCTAGTACTTCCGTCGACGTGACGGTGCTCTGCGGCACTCCTGCAATGCCTGGAATAAACGAACACACCTTATCACTGTCGGTTGGTGGTGAAGACTAGCATTTCAGTGACGTAGGCGGTAGCCTCTAGTATTCAATCCTCGGTGGATGCACGCAACATTTTAAATGCGAATGCATTTCTTAGTCGGGCTATGTGAGGCATCCGGCGTTGTCAGCGCGCCTCTCCGCTCTCACTCCCTCTCCCATAGCGACAGCTGCGGGCGCGCGCGCTTATCCTCGCCCCTAGCAACCGGACCAGGTGGTGCGGGCGAAGTAGCGGAGAGTGAGTGGAGAGGAGGAGCGCGCTCTGACGTGTGAGGCCGCTCGCATCGCGGAAGCTCGGCGGAGCTCCCGCGTGTGTGGAGAGAGTGTAGGAGAGGGTAGATGCAGTGCTTCGCCGCTCCTTCTCTCGCCGTTCGCTCTCTCTCCTCCCTGCTCCACCGCCTCCATGCAGTGCGTTTGAAACGCGTTTGTACCGTTTGTGCTGCCTTGGCACAGCCTGAAAACAGCGCGTTCTAAACGCGTTTGTGCTGCATTAAAGGTGGTGGCAACATCCCTGAGGTGATTACGAACGCACGTAGGAAGCGTTCGTTGAAAGAGGCGCCCAAAAGGGAGACACTTGAGCGCGTCGATGTGTCCAGCTTTACGCCATTAAAATTACTACGCCGTGTACTCTCGGCGCAAGAAATGCATCCGCATTTCCTCACAATTCCCTTCGGGGAGGTGGGGGCACTTTTTTGCGCTGAAGCTTTCAGCTAGCATTACCTTGGGGTGTTATCAGTACTCGTTCTTTGCCAGCGCCTGTTTTTTCGGGGTTTGAACGTCTCGCGTGGCTTAGCGCGAGCCGGCAACTTGCTGAGATGTTGAGACGATATCGCTGCGGCAGCACACTACAGCTGAACTCTCCGAGTACGCCGTGTTAAACTCTCACCGAAAATACATTTCACGCAAAGTTGCATTCTTTAAATGTTATGCTGTGCATTTAACAATCGCGCAAAAAAACGTTGAAAGCGCTTTCAACACGTCCTATATTTCAAGTAGCCACAGAAGCCTGTCCACTGCGTAGAAGCCAGCATACGTTCGAAAACGCCGCACTCGGGTGGCTCTGCGCTCGTACGGTACACTCACTCCTGTGTTGTGAGACATTCGTAACACCAACGGCCAGTGCAACAATGACGTCACAGGCAAGTGTTTCTTCAGTTATTGAACGCATCAGATTCTACGTCACCAAACGCGATACTATCGCCTTTTGCGATCGTTTGAGAATACGGGCCCAGGATCATTTATTTTGTGCCAGGGTTATTTTTTAGTAGACTTTATCTGAATATCCGGAAAACCGGAAGTAAGTGCTCGACCGGAAGTGCCTGGAAGAGAAACATTAACATCACTCGGTGCTCGTTCCACTAAACACTGCTACAGAGAAAGCCTTTAAATCTCGATCAAAACTTCGTCGTAAATTAGAACAAAGAAAGCAAGAAATCGTATCAGACTTCGGTAAAAGTACAAACGTTGAAGGGCGCATTCCAAGCGTGCAATCAAACTCTGTTTACGTTTCTGTATGCTCAGCCAGAGGAATGGCGGCGTAAGTTGGTAACAAGGCTTCACGGCCAGGATGTGTAGCGGAAGCCGCAAATCCCGAAACAATACTTGCTCGACACCAAGAGCTCCCTCCTAGCACCATTCCCCAGCGGGCGAATGCCGCCTGCTGCTCTACTGATGGAGTCTGTGGATCTCCGGAGGCTCAGAATCTATCTCGAAGCGAGACATCATGGACGTTATAAATGGTGTTGAACGATCGAAGGACTCGGTGCTTTCTACATGCATTTTTTTTTTCCTCTCAGGAAACGCGGGAGGCGAGTTAAGGCGCGTTTGAGGCAGTTTTACCTATCTTATTTTTTTTCTTACCGGTAATGACATGATGTACTATCGCTCTCAGTATGAGCTACACGGTGGGAGCGCATTGCCATGCGCACTCTAAGGTTGTAGAGAGGCGCCGAGCGCGACATGTTTTCGAGTTATCAGGGGAGGATTTGGCTGTTCCCGCAAGTGCGCATCGTCACCCCTTGTTTTCACGCTCGCCTTCGTTTTGCCCTACGATAATATGAGCTTCGAAAGCGATAACGTCGAGTGTGAAATCAAGCAAGTGGGGGCGATGCGCGCTCGCAGGGACAGCAAAACTCTCTCTCGATAACTCGAAAGTATGACCCGATTGGCGGCAGTGTTCAACCTTGCTGTGCGCTGGGCCACGCGCTCGCGTGGTGTAGCTCATACTGAGCGCGATAGTACATGCCGTATAATTATTTCTTCTTTCTTTATTTCTTCTTCTTCTTTTTCTGAACGGTTACAAGTTCATGCTGCGGCTATATCATTCCTTGCTTGTCTGGAGGGGGGATACCGACAAGACAAGGAGCGCACTAAAGGCTAATGTGCCTGCTGTTCTCCAGTTACAAGGTTTCGTCATTAGACAGATGGTCTCGGTGACCCGAATAGATCCTGAACCAAAGAACGCACGCGCGATCATGCAGTCTGAAAGCACGTTACTTGGTCGCGGCCTCTTCTTGAGGGCTACAAAAAATTGATCTTTTTTTCCCCCTTTTTATAAGAAAAAAAATGATCAAAAGCATAAATAACGTCGATCGAGAAAAACGCGTCTTCGTGCTCACAACTGTATATCGGGTAGAGCTAGCGTGCCCTGCGATTTCAGGAAAGTCCTCTTGCATATTGGACAAGATAGAGCATCTCTTAATGTTGCACGCTCCATATCATGTTGGGGTTACAGCACTGAAAACCGAGATTGCCATCGAACATCAGAAGAACTTGCAACATGACTTGTGCACTTAATGTCATGTCGGTCCGTACATTATGGCTTTCTAAAAGAAGCTCCCACCACAAACGCATTGGTAAGACTTTGTAGAACGTTCAGTTCTTCTGTTGCTGTTGAAAAGAAAAAAAAGACAAGTCATTTTCAACGAAAACTTATTTCTCCTTGGAATAATTAGCGGAGGAAATTTAACAGAAATCCGACCATGAAATCCAGTTTTTATACCTACTGAGTGAAATTTGCGTGCTTCTATAACTGGCGATTCCGCTGTGGCTTTTTTTATTACTTTCATTTTTTGTATAAGCGTGCCGATTGCGTGTAACACAAAGCGCAATTGTCAATGATAACCAGAATATTATCGAGACGTGTCTTGCGACCAGAGACAAGTTTTTCTTGTTTCAATCTCAGCCCGTTCGCAGGTTCGCTTAGCTGTTGCGACATTTTACCGTTATAATTAGTGGGCGAGTGTACAACGCGCTTTTAGTTTCAGGTGACAGAACTTGATATACAGTTTCTAACTCAATAGTGTGATTACGTAGTGGTTCGGTGATCTAATATATTTGCGATTCCTCGCAGTTCTGAAAAAGGACCTGTACCTCTACTTTTGCGGGGAAATTCTTATACGCTGCTTCGATACCACGAAGGGAACGAAGTTAGGTCGCAACATATTCACTGAAACACTTACACGCTCAGCTGACATGCTAGTGCGAAAAAAAAGCCGCGTTTCGTTTCCTTACGTTGCGATGAAATAAGAGGTGAGGAGGTGAGGTGTTTGTACGGAATAAGAATGAACGAATGTCGCTTTATTGACAATGTCAGTGCTTAATAAATTACAGTGAGATGTCTTTGCATGAGCAATGTAATTCAGTCGACAACAAAGTAGTTGAAAACGATGGTCAGACTGTGGTCGACGGACTGACTGCGCCGCTTAACAGATCTAAAATTTTAAGGCATTGTTATCTGAATGTAGATGAACAGTTTTTCAAGGCAACTTTAGACGGTTGACAAAATGTCTTGATCCCTTCATGTCGAATCAGTCAATATTTGTGTGGATTTATAATTAAGGCACGTATAGCCTACGCACTGATAAGATACACTGAACATGACCGCAACTGTCGAAAAAAGACAACGGAACTAGTTTTCGCAGAAATTTGTTTCTCGGAGAATGAAAATTAGGGGCGTTAATTTGCCGGTATACTTCAGTTAGCGTCTTCGCGTGCAGGGACGAGCTAAAAATGTGCATCACGTCGTTCTCACTACTAGACCCTTTTCTGAAACAAATGCTCCGCTGAAGGCCACATGAAATCTGCCGTGCTTAATGCCGATATCAACAACTCACGGGGTCCCTCATACGTCAGCCTCAGTCGACTGGAAGGCGAAGGCCATCTTCTTTTTCATCCAAGTGGATGTACTGAACCTCCCGCGCCTCCCTCCGAAAATTTTCTGCAACAAACGTGGTTTTGCAATGCGTCCAGGATCGGAGGCAATGTAAGCTTTCTGCACCACACCTTGTTTTGCACTGCCTCCGGGATCGGCCCACCTTTGAACAAGCAACGATGTGATGCGATGATGTCATCATGTGACATCACGTTATGGGACGTCACGTTGAAGTCATAATGACTTCATAATTTTTGGCGATCTGTCATAAGGTAAAGTCATCCCGTGATGATGATTTTCTGCATCACTCCTGTTGCCTCCGCCGACGGGGCACGCAGACGGCGGACGCCGGTCAATTTTCGTGTTTGATGAGGCACACAAGACTTTCGCCTTAAAACGTATCATGAAACCAGAACATGAGCTGCGTCAGTTTTGGGAACCAAACTATTGAATTTTGTCAAGCGAGAACGAAAAAAAGAAGAAAAAGAAATAGACGAATCACCTCCATAAAATGCGTTTACCTGAACGAATCTTGGGAAGAGCGGTTCAATATGCGCTCGTCTTGGAGGAGATAATTTTCTATTTTTCCGAACCGGCCGCTTTCTATAGACTTTCCTTTTAGGCAGGAGGGCAGGTTTCATTTCTATGGCGGTGTGGTTTTGTGTTTCCTACGTTCGTGTGCTTGACGTCCGGGTAAATACTTTACGAAATCAACTTTGTGCGCGCTATAGCACTACGCTTCCTTTTCCGGAGGAAAAACACGGCCGTCGGGCCGCAAGCATTGCTCACCTGAGAAATGAAACAATGGCGAAACAACGGGCGCGCAGAGGTAAACAAGTTTATCTTTAGAAACACCGCCTGTTTACAACTGATATTGTGGAGCACGTTGTTAGAAAGGAGAAATTAAAAGGACATTGCGATCTCAAACGATCAGTTCAATATTAAGTGAATGGTACTCCGAAGGTAAGTCAAGGTAGAATTCGTGACGAAAACAAGACTGTTCTTAGAGGAACAAAAGAAAAAGAATTTTTTTCGAGGGGCTCGTTTCTTTATTAGACACAATCAAATAAATGCAACAAACAATTAGGCCAAGAAAAGCATAAGGGTCATTAATTGTCTTTTGTAGCTGTAGCGAAGTAATTATGACATAAATTGTAACGGATTAAAGCGGACAAAAAGATCACCCTTTCCGTCGGTGGGATCCGAACCCACAACCTTCGAATTACGCGTCCGATGCTCTACCAATTGAGCTACGACGGAAGGCGCCTCCGCGTCCACTTCGTTGGGTATTTGTGTACGTGTAATTCCTGGGAATGTTAGGTGAGGAATAAGGCCGCAGACGTGCTTCCCGAGCTCACCGTGTTCTGTACGCGCGCACTGCACTAAAAACTCAGACAGTCAATTACATATAGAAATAAAGCATTCTAAAAAAACTGCTTAAGCGCGAGCACTCCCCGAGGAAGACAAAAAAAAGACTGCAAATAAATGCGGAGGGACTAATTTCCTGCAGGCAGAACTGTCCATGTCATTCATCACAAAAAGTACAAGGAAAAGCCACAAATAGCTACTTTACAAAGCACACTAATAGCCTTCATGGGTAGCACAAATTCTCAACTGGTTCTCCAAATCTAGATAAGACGTTTTCCTTTTTCTGCTTTTTTTTTTCTTTTACTGCGAAGGTAGACATACATAAGCTGAAATTAATTATTTTTCACTATTTAACTGGTAGGTACTGAACGCCATAATATCGAAAAACGAATGAATCAATGAAAATGCCTGTGTGTATGAATTCGACAAAGAAAATATTGCTTGTATAATTTCTGAGAAGAGAAAAGAAAGAGGGTAGCTTCTGAGCGTACGATAGGACTCTTTGTCCATTGGTTCAATAAGAAAAAAGTTATCCTAAAACGCCTAAATTCATTGACTGACGTCCAGGTACTGCTCGGGAATGGAATTACAATACTCGGCGACAACTTATCTTACAGTGGAGCGAAGGCTACGGAGGCGAGGCTTCCGCACATTCGTGTTCTTCCGCAAGTAGTACGGCAGCTTGCGGCTGATTTTGGTTTTGCTCGCTCGCATCGTTAACGCATTTAGAAAATTAGATACACGAAAAATCCGAATAGGAGAAACATGTCGATTGTTCAGTGTACATTTCAGTGTCATGTTAGCAGTATATTTTTCTTGGAGAACTAAACAGCGCGTTTGCAGCCGCACACAGACTCCCTACGTCATGGACGCCGTGTTTACTTTGGAAAACGGGAGTGCTGAAAAGGTGGCACTGTCTAAGAAATGGAAAGAAGAGGAAGGCATTCTCTTCAAAGTGAACAATAACTGTATTTTACCCACGACTTCCCGCAACTGTTTGAGCTCCATAATAAATAAAGCAGTGTTTATTTCAGCAAGTCAAATGAGAAAATTATCAGTAAACTTGACTACTATTTTTTCGCATGGTAGCAGGCATGAGCTTCGGTTCTGTATCTTCCACAGTGCTCTCAAGAAAAGTGGTCGCCGAGTATAGCATCAAAATCCAGCGGAGTGCAAAGAACTGTACCCAAAATTTCATGGCAAAAAAAAAGTTGAATTTCCGCACCTGCCTTCTACTTACTAAATCATGCTTTCATGAAATCTTGTAAGAGTACGTACGCTCAAGTTGTGATGAAATATAAGAAGTTTTACTGGGCCTCCAGTGGCCTCACATGACAGTTATGATGCAAAAACGTAAAATGGCCTTTTTACGCTTTTATTTCGGTAAAAAATCGTTACTACGAGGATCGTGCTGCACTTCACTGAATGTGTCATATTTTGCGATCCACCAGATGAGCGATGGCCTACGAAGTGTTGCACATAAGCGTCGCTGAAGGAGGCACTCCAGATTAATCACGGCTATCGCGTTTATGTTTATGGACGTCTCATAAATATAAGCGCGTAAGCATCTATCAGCTTCACTCTTTCCCATATCAAACCTAGCCACCGGAAATCGGCACCGTGATTTCGCTTTAACAGAGAGAGGTCACAGTCATTACGTTAGGCCCTCGGTTGCTATGCAATCATTCGTATAAACGAATTTTACACGCACTTGAAAGAAGCACTCTCTAGGAAAACATTACGGGTATTTTGCAATCAATATAATATTAATCGTGAATAGTAAAGAGCCGGTTATCTAAACATTGGTCGCAGCGCTTTCATGCGTCATCGTATATACTTGTTTAGTCATATTCTTAAAACTAAAAATTACCGGGATTCCTTATGCACTCAAGATGACATGAAGGCGAAATCGTAGCACACGAAATTTTAAAGACGTGCACAGAAAATACTTGCTGCATTTCTGTATTCAATTTCATATATTTCTGCATATTTTGCTATGCGCCTTCACTTATACACATTCACGTACACTGTGTGGGGTTCGGCCGTCTTGTTGCCAAGGAAATGATGTTCATCGGTTGAACTCCCGAAATAAACATTTATTAACACTAACTCAGAACCTTGCAGAAAAGCTACACAATACAATAGCGCGGGCACACGCACTGCTCTTAACCTTCGCCCGCGCGGGCCGGACCCCTCACTCCCGCACAGCGGTCCGTCGCCGACTGTCCGGGCAGTGCCACGGCTGCCGCTTTTGAAGCTTGCGAGTGGCCACGCGCATCGCCACTGCGCAGCACGTGGCGCTAGGATAGCGGCATGGCGATGGGCATGGCTCCCACAACTGTCACTAATTAATTTCAACTGGAGTCGTATCTGGAGTTTCATATCTGTTCATTATTCGGTTAGCGACGGTGTGGCGTATCACGTTTGTCATAAGGTACAGTACAAGGTAGCGTACAGCCAGGGGACATCTAGCGAAGAAAACAAAAAAATGGAGCCATTCTACTGTGTGAAGGTGGGTGTCCAGCGGAGCTGACGGGCCCGCTGCCGTCTCTGCTCTCACCGGCGTTCTTCATAAGTGCGCTGCTCCCCTGGCGTTCTCACGATGGTCACAATGCGCGGTCGACCAATACTCGCCACGCACGACCGGGCCAACGCAGCGCCTAGACTCGGCTGACGTGGCGAAACACGTAAGAAACGCGAGCCCCTCCGCTGAAGCATTGTGCCCATCTCGTGCTGTTGCGCTGCCTCAGGGATCGGTCCACCTTTCACCGGTCGATAATGCCAGTTGATGACGTCATGCGACGTGGTGATGACGTCACAAATTTGGCCACAGGGCGGCAAGAAAAGTGGCGCTCACTCAAACTCACCCAAGAAATATATCTTGCGCTTAGGGCTCACTAGGCTCCCCAAAGCTTTCCTCAGGCGGACTAACTCGGACTCAAACTCAGAAAAATATTGCTCATCTGGACTCACTCAGACCCAGACTCACGGCTAGATCTGGGTCTAAGTGAGTCTGAGTGAGTTTGCCGATCTATGTCTGTGACGCCATGATTACGTCACGTGACGACGTCGTTATGTGACATCATCACTCGCTTGGAGGAGTTCACGAGGTTTTTTTTTTTTTCCTGTATGCGGACGAACGCTGCAAAATGAAGCAGGAGTGTCCTTTGCGGTTACCCTCTAAAAGTGGTTCGTCTGCGCCTTAAATACATTGGTTATCATAACATCGCAAATAAATTCGAAGGAAGCGCTATAACCACCAATCTGCGTTGTCTATGGTGCCATGTTTACTTGTCATTAAATACACACTGCGTCAACCTCCCTCTGAGTGATCATAAATATCGACATCCTGATTCAGGATTACCATAAGGTGTGCACATGAAAGTAGGTGAGAGGAGGCAAGAACTCGGAAATGGGAGAAGCTTTTATTATTTTCCTTCTGTCTGGTGAATCCGACGTGCAGCTTCCAAATGGCACACTTCTTTGGGCTGATTATGTATGGACCCCGCTCACCAATTTATTCATGGCATCTCTAGCTTGCGTGCTCTCAGTAGAGAGCGGACTCTTGCCGGAGGAGCCGATTGCTGCTTGTTCTTGCGTGCCCTACATGCAGTAATAGCCTCGCGAAACGCAACGTGCGGAAGCACAACAAGGGGTCGTTAATAAGAAAGGCTACAAGCGAAACAAAAAAACATCGTCACAAGATAACGAGTGCTACTAAGGTAATGAAAAAAAGTATTGCGCGCTAATATTGACCAGAGCTACATCATTCACAAGAGAGCTTAGACGAAGACTGGTAACATGAGGACGTCTGTCCAGCAGCCCTTCCTTGAATATTGTAAAGGACTTTTCTGATCATTTGGACCTTGCTTAATAGCAAAGAAAAAAAAAGAAGAAAAATTGTTGCGTTCCTATTATTCTACTTCTATAATAACTACAGTAAAACCTCGGTGATACGATCACGGCTGGTACGAATTTCGGGGTGATACGAATTTTTCTGTGGTCTCGGCCAAGGTCCATCAGCCTGCAATGTATTTATTGGAGTACGGTTGTTGCGAACCGATTTGCACCCCGCGACATTTGATACGAACATACGCTAGCGCACAAGTACGAACAGGTGCTGCCCGTGCTGTTGCGGAAGACCCGGCAGTCACGCGCGGGCGCGGGCATGCGCGCTGCGCGACCATCCACGGCACGTCGTTGCCTCCGAGATAGTGCGCGCGAATCTTGGAGGCCTTTAGGCGTCTTCGCGTTTAGATTACAGATTAAGTTACGTCGCACTTTTTTTTTTCCGACGCGTTGACGCGTGCTCCTATGCTCGAGGCAGCAGCGTCATTGTACTGTGTTAACACGTGCCTGCCAATGCAAGCCATGTCCCCGCAATCAGACGTTCTATGAAACAAGACAAACTTGGACTGCGGGTCCAAGGTGCCCCAGGTGCCCTTGTCTTCCTTTTGCCACGTTGCCGCTGTGCTCCCTTAAACCGTTGTTGAGGCATCTTTCCGTCTGCCCGACGTATGTTCTGCCACACGACAGCGGTGGCAGAACATACGTCGACAGCGGTGGCAGAAATTGACCAACTTATGCAACCTGACTTCACCAGTAAAAAAGGAAAAAAGGAAATGCAATACACAGCACAAGAACAGATACGTCGCATGCGCCGAAGGTGTTGTGTACAGGATGCCGCTGTCGTGTGGCAGAACATACGTCGGGCAGACGGAAAGATGCCTCAACAACTGTTTAAGGGAGCACAACGGCAACGTGGCAAAAGGAAGACAAGGGCACCTGGGGCAACATTGCCAGGAGTGTGGCTGCATACCGTACTTTGACAATACGGCAGTGTTGTTTAGAGACAAAGACCGGTGCAGCGTGAAATAATAGAAGCCGCAGCAATGAACTGCGGTGATTACGAGTGTGTCAGCGCACCATCCCTTCTCTTATCCCAAAGAGAAATGGGATATCTTGATTGGAGCTGGTAAAAATGCAATGCAACGACCACGTGTGGTGCTGATCAGATGAGTGGCTGTAGCTGTTTCTTCTTTTATTTTCTTTCTTTCACTGTATATATTTGCGAGCGCAGATATTAAACGTTAGTTGAAAGTTAGCGCTTGTGCTCGTCGTGTTCCTTTGTCTCTTGTGTAGAAGTTCCGCGCTATAAATCTCGTAATTATGGATTACCAACTAGCCCGAAGCAACGCCTTGCTGCTTAACTGACACGAGTATTAGGGGTTACCCGCCGCTGTGGTGTGGTGGTTATGGTGCTTAACTGCAGATCCGAAGGTCGCAGCGGCCGTATTTCGATGGGGGTAAAATGCTAGAAGCCCGTGCGCTCATAATCAGGTTTTAGAACCCCAGGTTGTCAAAATTTTCGGAGCCCTCCGCTACGACATCTCTCATAATCACATCGTGGTTTTGGAACGTAAAACGAAACAAATATTATTTGCTTTTGGGTGTGCCGCCTGTATCGGTTTCTATACTTATTCACTGTGTTTGATATGGAACCGCTTATCTATTTTACTTCGATATATTTCTTTTCCTTTTCTATGCTTCCTAAAATCACCAAGTAATTGGAGATATAAAAGTGGCAATATAGTGAGAATAGCGGCCGTGTGGATATATACAATGCGTCTGAGACGTTTCTGGGCTGCACATGTTCTCTCGTATAGGAAAAATTTTTAAAAATTGCGCATAACTGAGTACGTCGCTAACGAACGCTTTACGCCAGGAGATAAGTAGAATGTAAAAGTGATTGCAGTATTATGTCCTCTACGTAAACACGACGCGTAGCAAAGAATGTCGCTAACAGCGTTCCTACTGCTGTACACCTGCCTCTTGATCCAGTATTGCGAAAACCATATTACGTTAACAGGCAAGGTAGAACTCCCCAGTGCTATTTGCACCATCGTGTGGAGGCTTCTTATTGAAGTTCTTGTGATTAGATGGAAACCCGCCAGCTCATCGGCGATCAGATCAGCGAGCGCCACCAATTACAAAAGCGACAAGCAAAAACCGCAATCATAGAAGCGCATAAAGAGCTGTCGTGCTAAGCAGCTAAAGCAACGCCAATAAGTAGTTTCGGAATAAAACTAATATACCATGAGTAAAATAAATACAAAGTTTTTGAGATACTATAACAGGCATTTCATTCAAACGAAACAAAATTGGTCGCAGTTAATAAACTTTCAAGCGAACATTTTGGTGCATAGGCGTTTAGTGCGACATTATAGAGATATATAATAAGAAATTCGCGAATGTATCGAAGTATCCTAAGATACAATTGGAATGCATCGTATCGGATACTATCAGTGTTGTGGTATCTTGTATCCGTATCTCAAATACTTCTTGCCTGAGTATCTTGTATCGTATCACGATACAATTTCAAAGTATCTTTGCCCAGCCCTGGTTATAGGTAACGTTTCAGAAATAAATATTAGTTTTGATTCGTCGCACACGTCCTGTCCTCTTCTTTGGTCCCTGTGTTTTCTGCGCTGTGGCTTCATTGATTGTAGAAAAGATGCGCGGCTGTATCCTGACCCATGGGGCTGCCATATTCGCTCTGATGTTAACGAGGCTATTACATCATGTTGCGTCACGCCCAGCGTATAGAAGTTTTCCATACAGGTAGAGCAGGAGTAGGTGCAGGGCAACACACGTTTTATGACTGTTCGCGCTGTAGCGCTGTTTGGTAGAGACAAAAGAAGCGTGCTTAATGAACCACCCCTCGTGCTTGGTGAAAAAAGACATTCTGCGCAAAGCAGCCACTGCTATTAACAGCGCGGCCAAATCTTGTAGTCGTGCGCGTCAAGGAGGGCTTACAAGGGGAGCAAAAAGTTGACATAGTCTCAGGCGCCCTCTTTTCATACAGAGGTCCATGCTCACTTTCTTCGGAGCTGCCGACGCATGCTGTTTGACGTCGAACAGTAGATAGCATGCAATTGGCCAATAGCCGACGTAAATCAAGAACAGAGTTTGGATTAGATGCGCGTCTTGCCACGAGGTGCCGCCACGTGCCGGCGCCGCGCTCTACAGTCTGCTAACATTACGCAATAGCCACACTAGCGCGCACAGGAATCAGAATGGGAGAGAACGATCGCGGTTCATCACGCGCGCTAACGTAACTTTTTTCCCACGTACCAACCTCCCCCTCGCCCCCCTCCCACCCTTCGTGTAGCACGTTCGTCAGAACGAGAGAAGAGGGAAAGCGCTTAAACCGTGTGACAAATCTCTGTAAGTCTGCTCGTTCTTGACGGTTTCGAGAAATTTTCGGGGCAATCGATTCGTGAGGCAATAAACTGCGATACTGAGGTCATTCGGAGATTGCTTGGGAAAGTGTAGTTCAGGGCCCGCTTTAAGGAATTAAGTGAAGCCGAAAAGAGAGATTTTCTTAATACGGTAAGCTTCCGTGTGAAACGAGCGGGCTGTTGAAACGGCTGTCTTTAGTGGCGACTGTCGAGTGGTGCCACAAGCGGCTGCTTTGTGGGTGTCATAAATAAACACATCCTATAAGTCAACAGCATCTCGAACACCAAACAAATAAGTAATAAAGCCATGCCGCCTGTTCTAACACCTACTCGTATGTCTCTGGCACAAACTTGCGTTATGAAGTTGGCAATATGCAAATGACAAACTTGCATTGTCATTTTTTGCCGCCAATGAAAACACAGAGAACTTCTTGAATATCTAAGTAGTCACCTGAGGCGAATAAATTAGGTGATTACTGCAGCGCAGAGCCTTACGAAGTTTTTTTTCTCGTACATGCCTATTACTATTCATATCGAGCAACATCCTAGGAGGCAGTTCTTTCTCGTTTAAAAATTGGTCCTCAGAGCCTGCTTGAAGTCTCTCTTAATATAACATGCGTATTCTGTTAAAATAGATTTATTCTGCTGGCCTAGAGTTATGTTAGGTGATAAACGAACTCGGACAAGCAGAAGCCATCAATATCGGACGAACGATGTCAATACGCGCAATCAATGACCGTCCCAAGAGATTGGCAGCCTTGGGACCCAATACGAAATTTGGAAAAAAAATTCAGTTGGCACTGTAATACCGTCAAAAATAAAAGGCTCCATTTGTGCGACTTCATTTACGGTACTAAGTAGGGGGTCGCCCTCCATCGTAGCTCAATTGGTAGAGCACCGGACGCGTAATTTGAAGGTTGTAGGTTCGGATCCCAACGATGTTGAGGGTGCTTTTTTGTCCGCTTTCATTGCTTCCTATTTACGCCATACCTATTACACTACTCATTCTAAAAAGACAGGGCGTGCAAACGTGGACACCAGAAAGAAGTCGGGACACCACAAACGCCACGGCGTTTGTGGTGTACTGACTTCTTTCTTGTGTCCATGTTTGCACGCCTTGTTTTTTTAGAATGAATACTTACCAACTAGCTCAGGGGTGCTATGCAGGATGGCCCGAGTTTGGCGAAACTCGGGATCTTTCCGAGCTCTGGCGACACCCCCTTTGAACGAGCTAACAGTACGAGAAGGTGAAATCCATCCCTCAGTGCGCGCTCCGTTCCATTAGTTACGACGGAACGCGGCGTCACGTCAATGGCGGCCGAGAAGGTTGGGTGGTGTCTTCAAACTAGATGCACCTTCTTTCATTTATTTGTTGTTCCACTTAGTGCAGAAGTGCACCCATGCAAGAAAAGCGGCAGAAAGTTCTACTAAATATATTTTTATATGTGCATGGGCCGTTTGAATCCATTTTTAAGCGTTTAATGTCTGCACTAAGTATCCTTTAGAATAATCAGCACCGTGTTCTCTGCGATTAGTTCCGACCGAGCGCCTTACAACCATGCTTACAACACCGCGGCTGCAGCTGATCGCCGAGGCCACGTGTATAATCACCATGGTCGGCCTGTACATTCTAGCGCGTTGTTCGGCCGGCGCGCGCCCTTTCCGTCCTCTTCTTCATCGTCTTCTCGCTCCCCGAGCACGTGCGCCCGGCTGTTGAGCTGGGCGGTATACCTAGCTAAGTCAGCACATGCTATGACGAAGCTGATTAAGCCAAATCATGCTAAGGCCGAGCTAATTAGGCCACGTCTTACTATGACCATGCTAATGAAGCCGTGTAAAGCTAAGATCAAACTAATTATCATCGTGCTAATTAACACGATGCTAATTAGGGGCGTGTAATTAAAATCAAGATAACCAAGACCTTACCGAGATCGTGTTAATTAGGATAGTGCTAATTAGGATAATGCTAATTACCTCTGTACTACTAATCAGGGCCTTGCGAATAAAACATGTGTAATTAATATCGTGGTAATTAAAACATTAACAATCAATACAGAACTATTCAATATCACGTTAGTTAAGACCGAGCTCGTTAACGCCATGCTAATTAACACGACGCTAATTAGGAGCACGCTAATTCAAACCAAGCTAATTAGGAACTTCATCACTAAGTACGCGGCAATTACGATCGCGTTAATTAGGTATATGTTAAGTACATTCGTGCTAATTATGACCTTGGTAATGAAATCTGAGTAATTATTGTGTTAATTAAACATTACTAATTAAGACATAACTACTGACTGCCATGTCAATTAAAGCCTAGCTAATCAATAGCACCTATACTCAGACCAAACTGACACGGTCATTACTCCGAAGTAGACCAAGCATACTGAGTAGACGAGTCACGTAATAAGCTGGAAGAAGCTAGGTGACCAGAAGCTCCTCCGATGGCCCCAGCCTTGCACAATTAGTGCAAGCTGACCAAATTATTTTATATGCAAACAAGCTGCAACAGATGCCCGCGGCGAAGATCGGGTCCGCCCATCGCATTTGCTCTTGCCGAGGAGCAGTGCTCACGCCGCAACGCCAGCGAGCCACACGATTCATCTATGAACTTAATCGCACAGACTATGCACACACGCACGAAGAACTAAATGTTATATGGTTATATCATTACGTGGCTACGATGTCTCGCATTCAATTTCACCGCGCTCACGAAGTACCACTCACAGCCACGAAGCAAGCGCCCCTGGTGGGATTCGCGACGAAATGTTATTATTTACTTGTTTGTGGAGACATTGTTTCTACCGACTCGTTACTACAGAAAAATCTTCAGACGTGTAATGTAAGTGTAGCAGTGACCTGGCCACTTATTTATCTGTAATACCAGAAAAGCGAAACGAGCTGCACCAGAGTGCTGCGTGTGCGCCATTGTTGCCTTCGAGAGTGGAAATTTCCATGCTGCAGGTGGAACGAAAGAATTTTCCGAAAGAGGACAAACGCCCACGAACACGCCCGTGGGAGGCACGATGATCATTTGACAAAAAGATAGCGCGACAATCACGCTGACGTCGCTGCACTGTTGAAATGTTGACTGAGTGGCGGCGCAGACGCGTTCCCACGTGGCGTTCCTTTGAAAACCGCCGCAAATGCCGCACATGCGTTGGTGACGCCATGCTCGTTCTTGTAGCCGTTTTTATCAACGATGCCGTCGCGTGCTCCGCACTGTCTTCCTGTCATGACCGCCGTAATGCGAGCTCGGAGCAAACTCGTGTGCCCGAGAAGTTCGGGCCATCCTGCATAGCACCCACGGAGGAAGAAATACTTAGGAGGCGAAACTCCCGTTAGAACAGGCGTCGTCGGGCGTCGTGATAACGTCACAAAAAATACAAAAATAACACGCGCTGACTGAGGCACTTCAATTGGCGGCGCCTTACGGCGTGAAGCCGCAACCATAAAAAAAAAATCATGGCTGATCCCTCCGTCATAGGAATCGGTATAACACGAAAGTGAAACGTGTCTTCAATGATGTAGTGCTTATTGTGTAGTGATATATGAGACCTTGTGCAATGTCTATTCGTGTTTGAAAGCTATAGCACCGTTTGACGAGGATGCACCCATGTTGACAGCATGTCTCTAGCGACGACTAACGCCCATGATTATGATTAAACTGTTGTGGTAGGTGACGGTGTGAACATATATTTGGACACAGTGAATCGTGAATCCCGCGTAAGGATAATATCAACAAGCTCATAATCAACACTGGTACCCGGTATGCACTTCTTCAAAGAGTCGTCAGTTAAGGAGAGAAACGGCACAGTGTGCGCTTTCTAGTTATGGGTAGCCGACGCCTGTGCTCATGCATACACTAATGCGCTTCAGCAACACGGGAGGTAGAGGATCGTAGCCTGAGCCGCAAACGCGAGCGTCCCGCTGGTTTCTGTCTCGCAGGCGCTGCTCTCGCTCCACCAAGGCACGACATTCGCCCGCCGAAATCGTGTCCTTTCTGCAACGCGTATTGCAGCAGTTTTGTTAGTCGGTGCTCTCGCAATTGAAGCAGTCGGCGGCGGAGAAATCCCATTGGTGCACGTGGAAGCTTGCACTGCTCCGATGAGCCGACGTACGCTAACACGAAGCGAAAGGCAAAGAAAGACCTTAACCAACGTAACTGCGTCAAGGGTGCCCTGGCGACGCCAGCGCGGCCAGTCTACCTCTCTGGTATCGAGATGCTGGAACCATGACCTCCGATATCGCGTGCAATATCGAAGTAAGCGCTAGTAAGTGTCGATCGTGAAACATTACTTCTTTTCACATCTCACAGACGGCGGCACCACCCCGCTCCGCCCGCCGCGAAAGAGAATGTGTCAAAGATATAAGGCGCGTTCGCACCGTGTCTCGCATCTCCCGAGTTAGCTTAGTCGGTAGGGCGCCGGGCGTTTGGCGTCGCGGCCACAACGTTGTGGGTTCGATTTCCAGCGGGGTATCTTTTTCTTGGTTTTTTTCTTTCTCACCCCTTGGCGTCCATTTTATCAACGTCATATCCGTGATGGTTGTACTTGGTGGACCCCGGCATAAAACACTTTCGTGTTAAAAAAGAAAAAAAAATGGCCGCGTATCTGCGTGCTTCGCTGCAGATGTCGTCGAAAGACTATAGAGGATACACAATGTAAAAGCGGGCTTTTTGGTACATACTGAACTACGGGTAAACACGGGACAGCGCTTGGTCCCGTCCCTTCTTTCTTGCGCAGATGGCACGGAGGAAGGAAAGTTTTTCCTTCCTCCGTGGCAGAAGGCTTTCGTCGGCGTGCATGCCGTCGCATTTTCAGTGCAGCTGAAGAAACTAGGGTCTTTAGAATTACGTATCTATGTATCTTCTGGTAAAGGAACACACCCCCTCATACTTACCTAGTAATGTTGCGCCTCAGATATGCGTAATGTTTGCTTTTTGATCGACAATGCACACAAGTATGAACCTAGCCACCAGTTCAAGATGGCTGGGCCTTCGGCAAGTGGTTCAACTATGGCCGGCTGGCTAAATCGGGTGACAGACAAACAGATAGGCAGACCAAAATTTCTGCGTTTAAGTTCCCCAAGAAAGACTGTCGTCTTTAAAAAACGCCAGGCCTGCGCTGAAACCGCAGGACAGTCACAGCGAAAGCTGGAAGAGCGGCGTTTCTAGAGCCCGTTAAGCTCTCTTGGGGCTACAATACAAGTACACTAGAAAGGTACCCACTACGCCACAAATCAAAATTTTTGTGAAGTTGGGAAGCACCCACAAAGCCATTATTCGTCATTCCATGGAGAAGCGAGGCACCAGCTACACGTCTGTAAGGCATTATGTGCACTTTGTTGACGTGACGACTGATGACGATGAAGAATTATGGCTCAGCCCTTTGTAATGGGTTGGAATCTTTAAACGGCCCACCCGTTATGTAATTTGCATTGGGTGACGCCCGGTCGCTATTTCCCTCTCCCGTCATGCTGTATACGTTGACGTGGAAGAGAGACGGGGGGGGGGGCGAAGAACTTTATTGAGACCCCGAAGTAATGGATCATGCGCTTATGAGCTTCCTTGGCAACCAATACAAGTGTACTTGCGAGGAACCCACTACGCTATAAATCATTGTAATCTTACTGAGACCCCGAGGAAGTGGATCATGCGCTTATGGGCTTCCTTGGCAACCAATACAAGTGCACTTGCGAGGAACCCACTACGCTATAAATAATTGTAATTTTTTAGAAGTAGGGCAGCAGGCACTGTGCCATTTTTCGTCATTCTACAGAGAGCGTTGGTACCTGCTAAACGCATGTAAGGGATTATGCGCACTTTGTTGATTCTGCGCCTGATGACGATGAAGAATTATGGCAGCGCCCTTTTGTAATGGGTTGGAAGCATTCAACAACCTACTCGTTGCGCAATTCGCAATTGTTTGACGCCTGGTTACAGAATTCGCGTTGTGCGACGCTTGGTGCTTATTTTAATCTTCTACCACGCTATATTGCATATGTTAATGTGGTTCCTTCCCGACATGAAGCCTGTATAGGACCTTTTTGCAATGCAGTTTCAAGCACCGGCATGGCTCAGAAGTTGAATACTGGGCTCCACGCAGAGGGCCCAGGTTCGAACCTCGTTCCATCCTGGAATTTTTTTCTTATTTAGTTTTTTTTTTCTTATTTCGAGCGATACTGGTTACGGACACCGGCGGCGGCGGCGGACAACTACGGCGCCAAAAACGGCCGGAGAAATGATCTCATAACAGCTTTCGCTGTAAAAGAAGCGCTACTGGCCGGGCGTGGCCGGGCGAGCACGCCCGCGCGCGTTTCTTTAGCAGCGTTTGTGAGCAGACGACAGCGGCGTTTGCTTCAGCAGGCACGCAATTTCCTTTTTTGTAGCGTTAGCTTCACTTGCCTAGCCGGAGCCGATTTCGCGTGGAGGGTCATGAGCCGTGCTGCGCATGCGCGAGGATCAGTGATGTCACACAGCTGGGTCACTGGAGCTGACATCTCACGCGCTCTCCGACACCGCCGCGCGCTACTCGCCGCTGCTGGTCTGCGCGTTCGGGAGGAGTGGCATCGTAGGCGCGGCAGACACGCTGGCGCCGCCGCGCACGCAGACTCCGCCACCGCCCCTGCTGACCTGCGCCGCATTCTAGAGGAGTGACATAGTAGCCATAGACACCGTGGCACCGGCGCGCGGGCAGCTATTCGCCTTCGCTGTGCAGTCGCCGTCTGACACTGCCCTGGGGCCGCTTGATAGGGCTTCTGACTGGCGTTTGCAGGTGGGTAACGCCATATAGAAAGAGAGCGCAAATGCTGCTCGATGGCGCAGAAGAGCCGAGAAGCTTATCTCATCGGATCCCGAAGTAGTTGCCTGGCAATTAGCGGTTCAGCGTACGAAGAATGAACAGAAGAAGGCTAATAATCCTAGACAATCTGGAAAGCTAGGGAAAATCAGCTGAACCTTTACTAACGCTACTTATATCCTGGCATAGCCGTGCTAAGCCACTGCAATTTTTTACAGCGAAAGCTGTTATGAGATCATTTCACCGGCCGTTTTTGGCGCCGTAGTTGTCCGCCGCCGCCGCCGCCGCCGGTGTCCGTAACCAGTATCGTTCGAAATAAGAAAAAAAAACGAAATAAGAAAAAAGTTCCAGGATGGAACGAGGTTCGAACCGGGGCCCTCTGCGTGGGAGCCCAGTATTCAACCTCTGAGCCATGCCGGTTGGTTGGTTGGTAACAACTTTATTGATGGTCCGGCAGAGCTTTCGCCGACTGGGCTTTAGGTCTCCCACGTGGGGACGTCGTCGGGTTTGGCAAAAAGGTCCTATGCAGGCTTCATGTCGGGAAGGAACCACATTAGCATATGCAATATAGCGTGGTAGAAGAGTAAAATAAGCACCAAGCGTCGCACAGCGCGAATTCTGTAACCAGGCGTCGCACAATGCGAATTGCGCAACGAGTAGGTTGTTAAATGCTTCCAACCGATTAGAAAGGGCTCTGCCATAATTCTTCGTCGTCATCAGGCACAGCATCAACAAAGTGCGCATAATGCCTTACATGCGTTTAACAGGTACCACGGCTCTCCGTAGAATGACGAAAGATGGCACAGTGCCTGCTGCCCTAGTTCTCAAAAATTACAATGATTTATAGCGTAGTGGGTTCCTCGCAAGTGCACTTGTATTGGTTGCCAAGGAAGCCCATAAGCGCATGATCCATTTCCTCGATGTCTCAGTAAAATTACAATGATTTAGAGCGTAGTGGGTTCCTCGCAAGTGCACTTGTATTGGTTGCCACGGAAGCCCATAAGCGCATGAGCCATTTCCTCGGGGTCTCAGTAAAGTTCTTCGCCCTCCCCCGTCTCTTCCCACGTCAACGTATGTTATACAGCATGACGGGAGATGGAAATAGCGACCGGGCGTCACCCAATGCAAATTACATAACTGGTGGGCCGTTTAAAGCTTCCAAGCCATTACAAAGGGCTGAGCCTTAATTCTTCATCGTCATCAGTCGTCGCGTCAACAAAGTGCACATAATGCCTTACAGACGTGTAGCTGGTGCCTCGCTTCTCCGCAGAATGACGAATAATGGCTTAGTGGGTGCTTCCCAGCTTCACAAAAATTGTGATTTATGGCGTAGTGGGTACCTTTCTAGAATACTTGTATTGTAGCCCCAAGAAAGCTTACAATGGGCTCTAGAAACGCCGCTCTTCCAGCTTTCGCTGTGACTGTTCTGCGATTTCAGCGCAGGCCTGGCGTTTTTTTTTAGGGGCGAAGCTCCTTAAGGCGGCACCCGTTCGTCCCTCGTAGTCGTAGTCGTAGCAGTCGTAGTGCGTAACCAGTCTTACGCTTTGACTTCCAAGGTGGTGCCGGTGGGAGATTTTTCCTGTGCGTGTTAACTAAAAGCCGAATTCTTCTGTCTCTCATTCCCCATTAGCAGCCATTGGCATGTTCCAGTAGGAAACGTTAGTAGAAGTAGAAGTGTAAGTGTTAGCTAAAAGCCGACTTCTTCTGTCTCTCATTCCCATTAGCAGCCATTGTTTGTTTCCAAGGTAGTGCCTGGTGAGATTTCTCCTGTGCGTGATTAAACAATAAAAATTTTGTTCAAAACGCCGTTGATTGATGAAGTAAACCAACGAAAGACGCCAGATGTTTTGTAAAAGCAAAACGAAAGAACGCCAGATGTTTCTAAAGCAAAACGAAAAGACGCCAGCTGCTTAACGAAAGACGCCAGATGTTTTCTAAAGCAATGGTTTTCTAAACAATGAAAATTCACAGCGTACATGTAAAATTAAAGTGAGCTGCAAGTCGTCATAACTCATCGAACCTTTAGTATAAACGCGCCCGATCTCACGTCGGTGATGATGTACTGGGCAGGATCCACGGAAGATTCACGGTTTACCGATGAACCTCCGCAGCTTCGCCCACTCATCATCATTCACTCCGTGGATATGCTGTGATTTTTTTCTTTTGTGGATTGCCTTCTCAGTAATCTTTCTTTTTATGTAGCGACCGTGGCTGTAATAACGCTGCTTCGCACAGTATGCTCTTCTTCGGCATTTGCTAGCCTAAGATGGGACGCAGGCATTTAGTTGAAACCTGCAAAAGCAGGCGCAAGTCTTGCAGGGAAAAGGCTGAGCAACAAACTAACGCGGCCAAACGCGCTCCGCGTCCACGCTCCTCTCTGCGGCGGAGCAGGAGCAACGCGCGTGGCCGGTTCCCTCGGAAACCAAAACTGTGGCACTTCCCTTGCGTGCCGCTAGACGCCGCCAGCACGAAGTGGCTCTCCGGCTATGTGACGTTATCTGGTCGCCTCAAGTAGCGGAGTTGCACCTTCTAAATGTTTCTTCCTCCGTGATAGCACCCCAGCTCTCTATTATTCTAATATTACACTACAATTCAAAACAACAACAAAAATGACCCGTATGCTTTCCTTGGTTCGATTGGCTGTTGGTTTCATTAGTTGTGCCTAACAAAGAAGCGAGCCCCTCGAACAATTCCTCTCCTAACGAGGATATCGGTAATGTGGCTTCGCGTGTCGAATTTATTTATAGCGAAGCGAGAGGGCGCCCACTGAGGGGAACTTTCCAGGGAATGGTTAATAATTCATAGCTTATCCGCTTACACGGGCTTCTAGCAAGACATGCGTCTGTGTCAACTCAAGTTGGTGCTCGTATTTTAACTCGGCCGATATACTACGAAATGCATGCATCGACAACAGTTATGCTACTTAAAGCGAGCTGCAAGTAGAGTATACAACGATTGTGTTGATTTAGTTGTCACGTTGCGTGAAGGTTATATTCAAGGGTGAATCCCTCCCATCACACGTGAAGGTGGGACACTTTCGGCACGCTGTTCGTCCCTTCGTACCGAGGCCGCTTCAGTGCTGGAAGTGCATGAAGTTTGGTCACGTGAGCAGCGTGTGCAAGAACACTACCGTTTGTGCCCGATGCACTGGACCCCACAGCGCGAACACGTGCCAGGCCAGTACACTGAAGTGTTCGAATTGCGACGGGCCGCATGATGCCTCTTCGAAGAACTGTCCCATTATTCGAAGGGAAATGGCAGTGCCGAAGAAAATGGTTCGAGATTCCTCATCTCACCGGGAAGCCGCCGCATCCATCACACGACGAACCAGTCGCCGACGGTGCTCCAAGACCTCCGAGACCTCGTCGCCACGTGAACCGCGCCCAAAGCCTCCTGCCCCTCTGCCGCCCAGAACAAACGCAGTCGGGTCAAAGGATAAAGTAGCTTCTAACAGCAACACAGAAGACGCCTTGCCGGAGCTCCCTAGACTACACGCAACATATGAGCGTCATCAGACTTCTACAGTAAGGCACTGTTCGTCTGTTCTTTATGAAGCAACAGATGAAGATAACTCGTCGCCATGGTCTATTCTCTAGTGAGTACTATTCGCGTATTGGTGGACAAGATGCAGACACCAATAGCATGAATCGCATTGCAGCTGCTGGATACCATCAGTCCAGTTCTTGCAAGCCTTCAGAAGACCATTGCTTAATAAGACAAACAGCAGCACCAAGGCTTGTCAACGGCAACAGCAATCGTTTATAGAGGATGTCCGAAACGCCTTCATATTTCAATGGAATGTGAGAGGCCTGAGGTCACGCATATCGGATTTCCGGCAGTTCGTATTTAAAAACCGTTTCCCCATAATGGTAATCTGTGAGCCGAACTCATCTACCATAAACATATCGGGGTATGAGCCTTTCGTTTCAACCACGAATGGAAGGAGCAGCAAGGTTATTGTTCACATTCGCAAGGACCTTACTTATTTTGCCCATGCTATACCGCCAGATGACGAGAACCAGTACGTGTGCATTACTGTGAAGAAGAAGGGGTTATCCTTTACACTTATTGGCGTCTACATTTCCCCTACAAGTCAACTTGATTGTAAGAGACTAACGGACATTATGACAGCTATACCAGGCCCTTGTATTATAACAGGCGACTTTAATGCCCATCATCCAATATGGGGAAGCTTGAAGATGAACTCAAAGGGCCGCTCACTGATATCATTTGCGTCAGACCACAACCTGCGCCTTCTGAGTGATGGTAGCCCGACATTTCTGCGAGGGACGACGTATAGCAGCTGTCTCGACCTGACACTGGTGTCATGTTCCCTAAGTTCAAAAGTGCGGTGGTTCACGGACATTGAAACCCATGGTAGCGATCACATTCCGACCTATGTGAGAATTGGTGGCCTAGGGCCTTCGCCCTCGCTGGTCTCTCGAAATATTGACTGGGCGCTTTATGAAGACCAAGTGTAGGACGCATGCAAGAATGACTGCTCGCGCAGTTTAGAAGTAATTGCGGACGCAATGCAAGATTGTACGCGTAGCTTCACGCATTCACGGAAGCGTACCGAAGATGACATCGAATTAGAAAGGCTTCGTGCGTTACGTCGACGTGCTGGACCAGGGCCCGATGGAATAACGTATAGTGCTCTGCGTCACCTAGGCCAAGCAGCAAGACGACAACTGTTAAACTTATTTAATCGGTCATGGGAAGATGGCGTCGTACCTCTAGAATGGAAACGCAGCCGTCTGGTGCCACTGCTCAAAGCAGGAAAATCACCTCTGGTGCTGACATCTTACCGGCCTATAGCTCTCGCCAGTTGTGTTGGGAAACTCATGGAGCGCATGATTCTCACGCGCCTGGAATGGTTCCTTGAACGGCACAACGTTTACACCGACTCCATGGCGGGATTTCGACGAGGCCGTTCATCGATTGACAACGTCATCGATCTGGTGTCATCAGTAGAGCAGCAGAAATGCAGGAAACGAATAGCAGTTGCGCTCTTTCTTGATGTGAAAGGTGCTTATGACAACGTTTCCCATCAAGCTATATTAGACACGCTTCTGTTGATTGAACTTGGAGGGCGAATATTTCGTTGGATCCGAAGTTACCTGACACGAAGGTCCTTTTTTGTAGATACTGAAGATGGCCCGACCTCCGACCACTACACGTGCCGTGGTGTCCCACAAGGTGGTGTTTTAAGCCCGGTTCTATTCAACCTTGCTCTGCTTGGCCTGGCGGAGGCGCTCCCGGAAACAGTCAGTGTTTCGCTATACGCTGATGACATCTGCGTCTGGGCATCAGCAGTGACACGCCTGCAGGTTCGTGCAAGGCTACAGAGGGCAGCGTCACAAGCATCTGACTACCTTCGCACGCAAGGCTTAACAATCTCAACAGAGAAATGTGCGCTGGTGGCCTTCACGCGAAAAGCGATGACCAGTTACCCGATATGCATTAATGGCCAGTCTATCTCCTACAAGCAAAGTCATCGTTTTCTGGGTATCATTGTTGACCGAGACCTCTCCTGGAGCCCTCACGTCTCGTACTTGAAAGCGAAACTCGTATCTATTGTCCACGTCCTGAAATTCGTCGCCGGAAAAAGATGGGGTCCGTCACTGAGTTCCATGCTACAGCTATACCAAGCACTTTTTATTGGACTACTGCGCTATAGCTCTCCTCTGCTTTCTAAAACTTCCGTGTCGAATATGCGAGTACTTTAGAGCGTGCAAGCACAGGCACTACGTGTTTGCCTCGGTCTACCACGAAGCACCTCAACAGCCGGAACAGTTATATTGGCTCGGGACCATCCGGTTACGACCTACGTCACAACCGACGCGCTGAGAGCGCATGTTCGGCATATTTCACGGATGGTGTCGAGCCATCTGCCGTACCTGCCAGAACAACGACCACAGGCGTCATTCTCCAAAGTCGTCAGCTCTCACCGCACTTTGCTACCATCGGGTTTCACACCCTCGGCGCGTTCGCCATCCGCCTTGTGGTGCTTACGTCAATCCGAAGTGCGCCTTTCCGTCCCACGAATCAGAAACAAGAAAGACCTTTCTACCTTGGCCTTGAAACAAGCAGCTCTGGACTGTTTGCATACCATTTATGCTGACAGAATTCACGTATTCACGGATGGCTCTACCACCCAGGCCAGCTCCACCGGCGCCACCGTCATCCCATCACGACACATCAACCTCGCTTACAAACTTTGTCACGTGAGCACATCGACTGGTTCGGAGCTTGTTGCCCTGCGAGGTGCCGTCGATTATATCAAGCAACAACCGGCTGAGCGATGGGCAATATTCTGCGACTCAAAGGCGACTCTACAATGTGTTTCGTCGGCACTTCGTCGCGGATCGTACGAACAACTTGTGTGGGAGATACGAGAAATGCTGCACTATGCGACTGACAGAGGACACAACGTTGTGTTTCAGTGGATACCAAGTCATTGCGGTATCTCCGGCAACGACCTCGCCGATGAAGCTGCCAGAAAAGCACATGTAGAGACGAACCTTGTTTCTATAACGTTATCTAGGATTGATGCGGCTCGATACCTAAGTAAGCTGGCGCAGGACATGACACTGCAAAAGTGGCAAACATCACAGTTCACACACCATCGACTGTATTCTCTCGACCTATCTTTACGACTGGGGCTACTACCTGGTCTTTCCCGGGAAGAAGATGCAGTGTTGTGCCGTCTGCGTCAGGGTGTAGCGTTCACCAACGCCTACTCATTTAAAATAGAGATGGCCGACAACGCCGAGTGCAACGACTGTGCCGTTGAGGAAACTATTGAGCACCTTCTGTGTTGCTGCCGGACATACGCAACCGAGAGGCTTCACCTTAGCACTGCACTAAATCAAATGGACGGAAGCGCTTTAACTGTCGCGAAAATATTAGGACCATGAGGCTGCCCATCACAGTTCCGAAAGGCAACGAAAGCGCTGTTGCGTTTTCTCAAGGATACCGGACTAATTCGCCGTTTGTGATGTCAAACGCGGAACTGTTGCGTCGGCTGAAAGAGTGGCTTTTCTCTCCTCCTCTCTAACTTTCCTTCCCCCTCCCCCGTTCCCCAGTGCACGGTAGCCTACCGGGCTCAGCCCTGGTTAACCTCCCCGCCTTTCTTTTATTCTTATTCTCTCTCTCTTTCTCTAGTTGTGCAAGCTAAGCATGCTTTTAAAGAACATTAGCAGACATGTTCAGCGGGCGCAGTGTGGTCCCCAAAGGTTCGCCTTTTTTAGTTATTTGGGTTTTTCCTGGTTCATTCTTTTTTCGTTTTTCTTGTTTGTTTCTCGGACAGCGCGCCAGTTGAGACACATAAGCTACTTCGTTTAACTCCGAGCAGTGACGGCGAGCACATCATGCCAAAAAGAAAATATGTCCTTTGTGAATTATTAAAGTTCACTCATATTACGCCTGACAGGCTTCTTTCTCAGCGCTTCATTTTCTGCGATTAAGGTACTAAAAAATGCACCCCAGCCGTAAACAGTACGTCATCGATTTTATTTTTCTATTACTTGACTAGACTTTTTTATCTTCCTACTTTGGTAAGTGCGTACACGGCTTTTCGACAAGCATGGGCTGCAATGTCTCGTTCTTGTTTCGTTATTTTTTTAATGCAGAAGTCTCGCCTGAACGACGTAATATCGGGTACAGGTGTGCAGCAGTATTAGGTGCACATTGTGCAAGTTTTATCATTTCAATGGCTTCTGGCATTTTTTTTTCGCGGGAACGTTCTTGCGAATGCAATAAAACGTGCAAACCAAAGTGCGGTGCAGTTGGCTTTATTGGTCGAGGCGTGCACTAAAAACTCGTGTTAATTATTACAGCCTTTTCTAAAGCTCAAGCTGCAAAAGAGGCTGCGCGTGGCGTAGATGTCTTTGCACCACGTAATGGGTACGTGGCGCTAATGTATACAGGTGTGCACGGATAGCTTAATGCGAAGACTTAACAACTCAAACATAAGTTGTTCCGTTAAGTTTAGGAATATGAAGTTTAATGTTCAGTAACCGTATAGTGCGCTATGATGGACACCGAAGTACAGCACTTCGGGTAAATTTTGGGGGGTTTTTAAGACGAAAGCCTTACATGCCTCATCAAAAGCGAAAATTGACCGACCGCTGGCGTCGGCGGCGTCAACGCGAGTGATGCAAAAATCATCACGTGGGGATGCCCCATATGAAGCCATCATAACATCACAGGTTGATAAAACCTGTGACATCATCATGACGTCACTGTGACATGCGACCTCACATAATGACGACATTACGTAACATTGTTTCTTGGTCAAAGGTGGGCCGATCACGGAGGCAGCGAGAAGCCAAGTTAGGTAGAGAAAGCTTCCGGAGGCTGGCGGTGGAGGGTCAATACAACGACTGAGAAGAAAAAGAAGATAGCTTTCGCCTTCGAGTCTTCTGAGGCGAACGCATAAGGAACCCCGTGAACTTCTTTTCATTTTTTATGTACACTTGAAGTACAGCTCGCGAGCAGCTTTTTATTTGACTACATCGGAATTCAACCACAGCAAGCGTAAGTCGAAGCCGCAACTTCAGTCGTTCACAGCGGTATAGCAGTGACAAGAATGTGTTTGCAGAGCGCATTTTAATGAGAATTGCGAAAAAACATGGCTGATCTCTCCGTCATATAGGAATCGCTATAACATGAAAGTGAAACGTGTCTTCAGAAATGTAGTGCTTATTGTGTAGTGATATATGGGAGCTTGTACAATGTCTACTGGTGTTTGGCATGCACCCACGTTGACGCCTAGTGGCACATCTTTATCGCCACGACTAACGCCCACGGTCATGTTTTAACCGTTGTGGTAGCTGAAGTTGTTAAAGGGACACTAAAGAGAAACAATGAATTGGTTTGGATTCATAAAGTGTGCTCGGAGAACTCTTGTGTAGTTTATGTCACCACCATAGGTTTATTATTAGAGGAAAAAACAAAGTTCAAAGTTTCATTTTCAAACTTCGCGCCGAACTTTGTAATTCGTGACGTAAAAGGTTTCAAAGAGCGTTTAACGTTTTTTGGCGCCACTGGCTCGACGAAATTTCCACAAACTCGTTATGTCAAGTCTCTGGCCCCCTCATAGGACAATGTACTTCGATTTAACCGATTAGGAACTACGTGGGCCCAAGCAGGCGCCATCAAAAATATGTGACGTCACGGCAAATGGTGCGGCAATTCCAAGATGGCGTCGCCACCTGTATTTTCTTTTCGCGCGTTTTCTCGCTTATTAAGCGTCTTCTCGCAGCAAGCGTGGTGTTTTTGGTATCGTGGAAGACTACTTTACTAATGCGAGAAAAATCGTTTTGCTCTTTAGTGTCCCTTTAACGTATACCTGGACACAACGTATCGTGAATCCCGCGCAAATATGGCATCGACAAGCACATAATAAACACTGGCACTGGATGTGCACTTCAAAGCGTCATGAATTAAGGAGAGAAACGGCACGGCGTGCACTCCTGAGTAATAGGCTAACCTACGCCTGTGCTCATACATACACTACCATACTGCGCTTCAGTAACACGGGAGGCAGAGGTTCGTAGCTTGAGCCGCGTACGCAGGCAGGCGTTCCACGTCCCGCTGGCCTCTGTCTCGCTCCACCAAGGCACGACATTCGTCCGTCGATATCGGTGCCTTCCTGCAGCGCTTATTGCAGATGTTTTATCAGTCGCTGCTATCACACTGGAAGCAGTCGGCGGCGGAGAAACACCGTTGGTGCATGCGGAAGCTGAACTAGTCCGACAACGACCCGTCACACGCTAACACGAAGCGAAAGGCAAAGAATGTAGCCAACGTAACTGTGTGTAGGGCACGGAGTAAGATAAGACAGGAGCGCCGACTCCGCTCGTCGGGAAGGGACACGTTGTGAAACGCCAGATCTTTCTTCACGGCGTGTTCGCGAGATGGCGCTACGGATGGAGAAAAGTGGCGGAGGAGAAACTTTGTCGTCGAGCGGTGCCACTGGCTGGGATTCCCTCTGTCGTTGCTATAGCAACGGTGCACGGTCACGATTCGTCGCGTTCCTGCGTCTGCTTGCCACCCGTCATAGAGTTTCCTACAATACTTACTAGAGGGAACTCTGGCGCTAGTGTCTATGGGAGCTGCAACGCATGACGCTTCAGCCAGCATGGGAATGATTGGTAGTGCACAAATTTTTCTAAACTTCGTTCTTTCGGCTCCGTTTGGCTGCGCGTCGCCTGCATCCGCTTTGTCGCAAAACAAAGTTCAGCACAAGTCTGCAGTTCCACTTCACCACTTTAAGTTTTTTAGGTTCACCAAATCAAATCTGGTCACGAAGTTCACAACGGTCTATTCTTTTATCCGAAACGAACGCCAAAACACAGCAATAAACAAAGCCACAAGTACGTTTGAAGCCGCAGGCACGAAGACTAGGCAAATTTGTGTACTACCCATCATTCCCATGGTAGCTGAACGCATAGAGTTAATATACTGACTCTACAGGAAAAGCTGGGCCGCGCGACCGCTAACCACAAGAGCGCTGACATTTTGGAACGTTGTCATTCTTGGCATCACATATCAATCCTAAAGAAGCCTTTGCACAATTAAACACGCGCAGATATTGTTTTGTGTTTATTTTGAACACTTTTACGAAAGAATACGACGGCTATTTATGCAATTTACTGTGCGCGCAAAGGAGCGTTTGCAGGCGGGTTTACTAGATGGCGCCACCATATCAACAACAACACAAACAACACTCGAGAGTGCGCTCGCGGCCGATTGCGCCGGTTTCTGCGTCGTGTTAAAGCCATTAAAGCCCCTGAAACTTCGTTTACGTCGTGTATCTCGTAGCTGTCATAGTGTCCCATTGTGTGCGTTTTCTGTTGCCACGTACCACTCGGCTTCATGTGACAGCCCTTTTTTCTTTCAAGCTGAAACCTCAATGCAAACCAGGACGGACGGCAAAGAAGAGATGAGACGTGCAATATGTATCTAGGCGCAACCGAAGTTTTTTTAGTCTTTTTAACGGCGATAAAATTTCGTGTGCCGTGTATGTTTAGTTTTGATTGAAGCTTTCGGGTGACGTCTCACTCACATTCGCCGCTGCATGCTGCAATCGATTGTTCTGCTTTATACATGGCACTCTGCGCTGAAGTAGGGCAGCAATGAGCTGAAAAAGAACGTGGATACAGGTGTCTCGTCATTGCAAGTCGAAGCACCGCGCGACTGCGGCCTACGCACTTTGCTTCGAGCTGCGAATCTGTCAAGTGACGTTTGTGCCAGCGAACGGAGAAACTTTATTCGTTATGCATTTCTGGTAGAGCGTGCCTAGTAAAACCATGCACAAACAGGTGGAAATGTTAACTGTTATCAGTCGGGCCAGCTGCACAGACAACGCTACACTAACACACGGCTTCACGCATCAAAACACAGCTGATGTTCCCTGAACAGCGCATAGCTGGCTTAGGTTGGTAGATTAAAACTGATTACTGCCGTCAAATATAGCGAGCGTCTCAGGGTCTGGCAACGTTCATTTTGTTCCATCATGGCGGAACCCATGCGGTTATGGGTTTCAATGCATGGGCCCTATGGGGAGCTTTTCCTCTAGAGTCAGTATATTAACTCTATGGCTGAACGATTGCAGTGCCAGAGTCCCCTCTAGTTAATTATAGGAAACTCTATGCCACCCGTGGCAAAGGGCTGTGTTCCAATTCTGGACAGCATCGTAGACAGTCTACGCAGACGGCTTAGAAGACAGCATCGAGCCCCGCGATACTCCGAGAAATGGAACGCGTCTAGATGACGTCTGCGTGACGTGACGCCACCTCGCGTCTACAAGAGAAAGCTAAGAAAAACAGAAGTAACTGTGATTTCTTTACCTTCTTTCGTGTTCATATCTATGAAAAATTAAACTTAGCGCACAATGAGGGCCTGCAAAAGCGTGTGCTTGCGTGCGTACGACCACACCGGGGAGAACCGAGCTGTCCGAGCAGTTCGCTGAGCCGCCATCTTGTTTGGACAGCAAAGTAGCCTGCATCTATTTGTCTCCGATGCCGTCCTCTCGAAGCTGTCTATTTTGCCAGTTACGTGAGAATTGGAATGGGACTTAAGATGGCCGCTGTTCATTTGGCTGTCTATTTAGCCGTCTATGGTCACTATAGGAACACACCCCGTTTTGTCGTCTGCTCCCCGTCTGCCGTTCCCCGCCGCCGCCGTCGCAGGCCTCCGCCAGTCAGCGCATGCGCTCATGAGCCAAGGCGTTGAGTGATTCCCATGCGCCTCGACAGATGGCGCTATGCGTTGTGATAAGCGCAAGAAGAGGAGAAAGCATGGGCCAAAGCGTGAAGGGGAGCGGAGGAGAAGAGCAAAAGAATGAGTTAGACCGCCGCGTCTGTGTTGCACGATTTTCCCCGAGCGAATGCGTTGGGCGGCGGTGGAGTCGGCGCTCCTGTCTTATCTTACTCCGTGATGTAGGGCTACTCCCCGATGCTAGCGCGGCCAGTGTTTTTCGCTGGTATCGAGACTCTTTAACCATGGCCTCTGACAGTGCGCGCCGGCAGGTCCCTCGGAGGCCACGATTTAACTACGTCGTCGCCGAATCGTTCTCTATCGGCGCTAGTATCAGGGCTGGGCAGAGATACTGAGAAAAGTATTCCGGAATACAGATATCGAAATACATGAAATGGAAGCCTAAAATACAGATACTGAGATACATTTGCCTTTAACGTAACTGGATATTTCGGAGATACTTTTGCAATAAGAAGAAAAAAGTATTCCGGAATACAGTTACAGCGATACAGATACTGGAATACTTTTTTTATTTGAAGGACGCTCATACTACGCAAATACACTTATCAGTGCGGCATAATGTTGTACTTCAAGTTACAGCGCATCGAAATGTTCAGTTCATTTATGTATTTATTACAGCACCCTCAGCGCCATTAAGACAATGCAGGGGAGGGGGTTGGACAAAGTGCATAATTAATAATAATGACATAATTACAAGTATCAATTGCAATAAAAATACATTATTTCACAGCAACAGTAACAAGGATTGGACACCGAAATCGACATATTTGGCGAGCAAACTAAGCTATGCTAGAAATAGCACACTTTAGGCAAATCACTCGAATCACTAATGAACACCAGTGAATTGAGAAAAAGCACACATTTATTTTGAAGATCTGCTTTGCTGAGAAGGTTGCTGTGTAGGCTTCTCAAATAGGCTGTCTTCTAACAGCGTCGGTTCAGCCTCAGCAGAAGACTCAGGAAAGAAAAAAATCTGCCTACCGCTGAAGGCGAGCATGAATTCGTGTTATAGTGAATAAATATTGCCTCCATAGCCGGATTGCCCTGCAACGTGGCGATATCTCTTCTTGGGTCATCTAGATACCGAAACGCTTCCGCCCTCACTTGGGTTGTTCTGACTGTTCAGAATCCGAGGTCTGTCCCCATCATCAGAATCCTAAGCCGTCTGAACCTGTCGGTTTCAATGAAGCTGTCACCACCACCGACGCTACCAGCACCCATTTCAGAAAGCCGCAACAGGCGAAGTCGGCTCCGGCGGCGGGGGAGCCTGCTACCACAAAGACCGTTTCAAGCATGTAATCAATTAGAAACGCCCCCTGACATTGGAGAGGGGCTGAAAGCGCGTCAAAGATAGCCATTTTCTAGTCACTTCCGCCGCGACTACGGGAACTGCTTTTGGAAGTGTCGCCGATTTGAGAACTGAACGCACGCGAAGCATTGCAAGGCCTGTTCCAAGGCGGTATCCGCGCGGGGGGTCGCGAAGGAAAGGCTTGCCACCCGAAAAAAATTAGGCGCGCTGCACTGACCTTGAGAGACAGCGGCTTTCGTCGGCAGAGGCCGACAACACTGCCCCCGCGATTCTGCCGTCTGCGGCGTCGCGCGCTTTACCACATGGAACATTCTGTGCTTGAGGAGGAACCATCGCCGCCCTATCTGTCGGCAACCGGCGGCGCGCCTTTGCTTGTCTTGGCACAAAAAAGAAAAAAAACGCCATTCCCTCATTGGAAACACGCCTCAACTCATTTCCGACACAAAAACACAATGTAACGAGATACCCGTGTCCCGCATAGTATCGCGATACATGCGATACATCGTAAATGTATTTCACTACTGAGATACAAATACACTTTTCAAATGTATCTCGATACAGAAATACAGATACTCAAAAGTATCTCTGAAATACTATCGCGATACTCTTGTATCGTGACACTGCCCAGCCCTGGCTAGTATGCGTCATGCCGCAATACTTCTCTTCACCGCTCACAGACGGCGCCACCGCACCGCCCCGCCAACAAAGAGCACCATGCGAGAGAGAATGTGTGAAATGTAGCGCGTTTGTGGAGCGGTGCGCATCTGCCTCGGTAGCTTAGCCGGTAGCGCGCCGGTCTCTTATCGTCGCGGACAGAGTGTCGCAGGTTCGATTACCGGCGGTGGAACTTTTTCTTATTGTTTTTTTCTTCGTCAACCGTTAGCGTCCACTTTATCAACGTCATATCTGTGACGGAAATACGTCACTGAAGTATTCGTGGACCCCGGCATAAAACACTTTCCTGTTAAAAAGCACCCATTTCATCTATGTCATGTTCAAAGATTCGAAACAGCAAGAAGACTGCGGAGATGGAGCGTGGGCATCATACTCATGTAACATACTCAGAGAAGTTCCTGCAAATGCGGGAACTTCTCTTTCAATCGGTGACACCACAAAGAAACCACCAACGCTACTATTCTAGGCCTAGAGTTCTTGATGGTGAAGCATGGATTTCAAGTCCTTTGATGTTCAAAAGATCCGTCTCCTTAGAAGTTGCCGAGTTTGGACGTGATCAGAAGCTGACACATCTCTTTCTCTTCAAGAGGCTTTTTCGAAAGCCAAGTCATACTATACTGTAGGCGTTTGTATCGTGTTTTTGCAAACGCAGTAAGAAATTGGCAAGGAGAGGCATGGTCGGCTAAGGACTCGCCAATTAAAGTTCTCCCGCTGGTAAGAAGCAAAACCACCGAGTTAAAACAAACAGTCAAACCGACGAAAGACGCAGACAGGAAATGTATCGAGTTCGCACGGTAACATTTCCGCCGAGAAGACGCGAGGAGAAAAGGCGCAGAAGGATGGTGTTTTTCGGCCGGCCACTTTGGAACACGTGGAGCATCCGATGACAGTTTTCAATCGCGGGCTTTCATCTCTTTCGAAACTGCGACAACAGAACGAAACCTGCGAGAGCTCTCTAAAAAAAGATTCCTTTGATTTCGAAAGCGCGCGCGATTTAAAAAACCGACGTCGCAGGAAACCGGACGTCGCTGTTTCGTAACACGGGCGTTTTGAGAGCTCTTCGAAATCACGTCGCATTCGGCACAGCGCTGGCATGTGTCAATATCGGCGATAACCCGTGTCACTCATTTTAAATGCGAAGCATTTCTTAGCGAACCTTTGGCACGTTGAGCGTTTCTATCTATCTATCTATCTATCTATCTATCTATCTATCTATCTATCTGTCCGCCTACGTGTGGGTGCTTTCATGATCGCCTCCTTAGCTTGGTGTAGACCAAAATTGGCAGGGTAGGGTAAGAGGATTTGACGAATACCACTGCATGGTCATGACATGAATAACGTGAAAATCCTGTCGTGTACGTCGTCAAACCCTTTCCGCCAGACACGTGTGGCACATACCCGTCTACCACGTGTCGCTGTGTACGGGTATGCGCCACAGGTGATTGACAGTTTATATCTACCCAGGAACGGCGAGAACAGACACTGGTAATTTAAATGAGAGCGTTAAGAAAAACCAACATCGGCAGCACTGATCCGAAGAATGGAAAGAATAAGAATTAGAATCCCAGCAGGAGTCGAACCCAAGTATTCTGCGTGGCAATCAGTTATTCTACCACAGAGCCACGCCAGGTCTATCAACTGGTTTGGAAGAATAGCCTATGCAGTCGTATTGTCGGTGCAACGTCACTTGCGTTTGTGGTGATGGCTATCTGATTTTGCAAGAAAGCAATAAACTCTACATATTGTTGTGCCTCAGCACAGAGGCCACAATATCGCCGACGTTTCAACAAAAAGGGTCCCTGGAAAACGGCATCTTCGCCCAGCTGGCCCCGACAGCTGACACCAGTCGTCATGCCGTCACGCTGCTTAACGACTGAGAGCAGCATTCCTGAGGGCGATGGAAGGGATAGACAATGGCGCTTCCAACACCTGCAATGACAGCGGTGGGATGCCATGACCCCGTATTCTACGCTGTGCACCCGAAGGGCCCTACCCCAGACGTAATAGTGGTGGCAGCGGTGGGATGCCATGACCCCGTATTCTACGCTGCGCCCCGAAGGGCCCTACCCCAGTCGTAACAATATGTAGTACTCCTACGATACAGCCGTCATATTACATTAACGTCTGTGGTTCCAGTGTTGGCTCTGCTTTTATAGCAGTCTAATAAGCATTACATTTGTATTCCTATGATTCAGCAAGCTATATTGAAGCATTGCTCATCCCCGGTGGAATAGATTAACGAAAGTTACGTGTGATATTCACATGACTGCACCATAGAGTGCACTTAGTTTCGATAATACTGACGTATGTACTCTAACGTGGGAGCTGACATTACATCGCATGATAAGTTACCCTTTGACCCCAGTGTTGTCGACGTGCTGGTAAGCCCACGATGCGCACACAGCTACTACACTTACAAAAGCATGTCGATCCACCTGGTAACGCTTGACTCAAGGCCATAGAATACGGCATAGATATACTCGCTGACTGCTTCGCATGAAACCGATTCCCACAACGCATGGGATCTGCCGAAACTTTTTTCCAAATTTGGTGCAGGCCATGGATATCTCGTTTGATGCAAGACTTTCGAAGAGAAAGAAGAAAGAAAAAACGCTTTTGCAGCGACCCCATTTCGCGATGCAAGCTCTTTGAGTTCGACGACAAACGGAAGAGTTTTTTTTGTCACAATATAAGTTTGCTTTAACTTCCACAGTGTAAGCATAAATTATTTTGTCGATACGTACGGTCTCTTACTTTGAAAAGATATTTCCAAGTTTTCAAAATGTGTTCTAAGCATCTCGTTTCTCAATAATGGATGTCACATCATTCATGAACGCCTTTGATTGCACGATGCTAAATATGTCCTCTACAGTGTGTGCTGCGGAGTGAGTGTTTGTGAGAGGAAACTAGGATAGGCAGGCAGGTATACATCATGAAGTTATATTCCTACAATGAAGCTAGAAGCTGGCCATTTTCGCGGCCGTTACTGATTGTAATTTTCTCCAAAATTAATGTATGTATTTCTTCTTGATATGACCTCGCCTCTAGTTGTCGTTTGGTTGCCTGGTTCTATCGCTGCTTTTCGTAAATGAAGAACGACATTTATTAGAGCGAAGATTGCAAACATGCCACCTATAGCTTGCCCGTCGCAGGAAACCGTAGGTATTACAATATTGGAAACTTATATTTTATTTATTTATTTTTTGAACCAAGAACTCCACCCGCGAATATACCTTACGCTAACCTTAGCAAAATCTTCTGGGCCTCATAGCTTCAAGCTTCGAGCTTGTTCCCAAGGGTGAGCGGACGGCCTTGTTGATAATGCACAGTAAAAAAAAAATAGCGCAGAAGCAACACAGGGACCAAGAAGAAGGGCACAACGTGTGCACTAATTTTTCAAGCGTGTGATGCCTCGAAAAACATAGTCCACGAAAAATAGAAAGGGGAGTGGATACTCGTCTCGATCGATTACGGGATGGTGAAATTTCATACACACTAAGAAAAAAAATATCTTTTAACTGTTTCTTCTCAGTCCCGACTTGCCACGTGTATGACTCTATTTAAGGAGACATGGGAACTCCTCCTTGAAGATCATTAAATTCTCCTCGTAAAGTCGCGGGACCGAAGAAAGAGTTAACGTCTCTCTTTAAAGAGAGTCACGGGCCTAGTCAGGGCTTATTCGAAAAAGTAACTCACACAGTTTCTTTTTCTCGGAGTTTATGAGGCACTTGCATCACGTGACTTCAAGTTTGACGACAGTACAGCAATGTAGCCTTGCTTGCATCGCATCCTGTAATAGTTTCACTTAGCGCGAGTAAAGTACAGGACAAAAGGAGACACACAAGGACACCCGCCGTGTGTGTCCTTGTTTTGGTCCAGTCTTTTGCTCGCCCTAAGAAAAACGTGTTAAAGTTTCGCTTTTCATATCGTGATCATTTGTTTCTTTCTTATTACAGCGAAAGCTGTTATGAGATCATTTCACCGGCCGTTTTTGGTGCCGTAGTTGTCCGCCGCCGCCGCCGCCGCCGGTGTCCGTAACCAGTATCGCTCGAAATAGGAAAAAAAAACGAAATAAGAAAAAATTCCAGGATGGAACGAGGTTCGAACCTGGGCCCTCTGCGTGGGAGCCCGGTATTCAACCTCTGAGCCATGCCGGTGCTTGAAACTGCTTTGCAAAAGGTCCTATACAGCCTTCATGTCGGGAAGGAACCACATTAGCATATGCAATATAGCATGGTAGAAGAGTAAAATAAGTACCAAGCGTCGCACAACGCGAATTCCTGTAACCAGGCGTCACACAATGCGAATTGCGCAACGAGTAGGTTGTTGAATGCTTCCAACCCATTACAAAGGGCACTGCCATAATTCTTCATCGTCATCAGGCACCAACGAAGTGCGCATAATGCCTTACATGCGTTTAGCAGGTACCACGGCTCTCCGTAGAATGACGAAAAATGGCACAGTGCCTGCTGCCCTACTTCTCAAAAATTACAATGATTTATAGCGTAGTGGGTTCCTCGCAAGTGCACTTGTATTGGTTGCCAAGGAAGCCCATAAGCGCATGATCTGTTTCCTCGGGGTCTCAGTAAAATTACAATGATTTATAGCATAGTGGGTTCCTCGCAAGTGCACTTGTATTGGTTGCCAAGGAAGCCCGCAAGCGCATGATCCTTTTCCTCGGGGTCTCAGTAAAGTTCTCCCCCCCCCCCCGTCTCTCTCCCACGTCAACGTATGTTATACAGCATGACGGGAGAGGGAAATAGCGACCGGGCATCACCCAATGCAAATTACATAAATGGTGGGCCGTTTAAAGCTTCCAACCCATTACAAAGGCCTGAGCCATAATTCTTCATCGTCGTCAGTCGTCGCGTCAATAAAGTGCACATAATGCCTTACAGACTTGTAGCTGGTGCCTCGCTTCTCCGCAGAATGACGAATAATGGCTTAGTAGGTGCTACCCAACTTCACAGGAAATGTGATTTATGGCGTAGTGGGTACCGTTCTAGTGTACTTGTATTGTAGCCCCAAGAGAGCTTACAAGGGGCTCTAGAAACGCCGTTCTTCCAGCTTTCGCTGTGACTGTGCTGCGGTTTCAGCGCAGGCCTGGCGTTTTTTTAAATCACTGCCGCATAGTTCCTGCATTTCTTCACTTTATCCGTTGTGTGCGATAAGAAATAACCAGCGCCACTTTAACATGGTTTCTAAATATCGAGTACAAAGCAAATACGTGACACACGCGAATTTCAGGGCTACAAAATAACGCAAGAGAACAGGAGGGAAGACAGGAACTCGAACTGATGAATTCGATAGCGTATACGACTGCATAACAACGAGCACTCTCGAGAGGTCCAGTGTACTTCTGTTATCTTTAAGCTTGCTCTTCTTCCCGACTGCTTCATTTTCTTGCTTTAGTAACGGTGCTATCACCCACCCTTCATTCTGTTCTTTCATCATACGGTTTAGAGTGTCGGGCACGGCTGAGAAACGCGAGCGATAAAGCACGTGCGAGTGAGGACCAGCCTAAAGCTGACGCGTGTGGGAGGTTCAGATGCAGCTTGCGAGGGTGTACTGTTATTTTGTCGCCGCGTGAAACGCATCAGCGAATGGCAGAGCTGTGCTATTCATTGCAAGAATAGCCCAGCAAAGAGACGTCGTGCGATACAATGAAGAAATATACGTTTCGCAAGCACTCACGTGCAGTGGTTGTTACACAATGTGACACTCCCGGAATGCGTTTTCAAAAAAAGCACCGCGTCCTCGATATCTATACGTACGGCTGCTCAAGCATGCCTAAAGTGTATCTGTCCCTTTGCATTTTGTACGGTGAACTCCTTGTGCAAGTATTTTCTCTGAGTACATGCTTTCACTCCTTTTTTGCTGAACACCACGAAGAGCGTGCTTCAGCGCTGGTATTTTTCACGCTCTGTCGAGATCAATCTCATAGAGTCTATCTCTCTTTTACACGCCTGTGCGCCTCGTGAGTGACTTCCCAACCGGTCGTGAATTTTCTGCGATGCGAATGCCGCGTATTTGAATGAATGAAGCAGTGCGATTGAGGCCTGCCCCTTCGGTCGAGTCATCCTGCCACGGAAGATTAAACGCGTCCCTTAAACATTGAATATGGAGATTTATTAACTTGTCGTAGAACTCTGGAAGACAGCAACAGGAAGCTAGAGCGTGATTATAAAGAAACGGTGATTCTCTCCACCCACAAGGCGTCACTGGCACAACGGAGCTAGTACTAGCGACTTCGTAAACTCCGCTGGTGTAAATATTGGTGGACGCAAAAACAATACAAAAGATACATTCGAATTTCCAATTTTCCTAATCAGCTCAACTCATTTGCCGCCTTTGAGCATTTTTGCTGAATAATAATAATCTGGGGTTTAACGTCCCAAAACCACGATATGATTATGAGATACGCCGTAGTGGAGGGCTCCGGAAATTTCGACCACCTGGGGTTCTTCAACGTGCACCTAAATCTAAGTACACGGGCCTCAAACATTTTCGCCTCCATTGAAAATGCAGCCACCGCAACCGGGATTCGATCCCGCGACCTTCGGGTCAGCAGTCGAGCACCATAACAACTAGACCACCGTGGCAGGGCGAGCGTTTTTGTTCAAAAGTGTACAGAGATGAGGGAGCAGACAAAAGTATGCTTTTTTACTAACTTGGCATCACCGGTGTGTCGTGTCGCAAGACAAAGTATGAGCCTAAAGTACTTTTGCCCCTATACTCTGTATTCTTAAACAACCTCTCTCTATAAAGCTCCTATAGAGTCGGCCCACACAAAGGCATCCCCCTTTTTACGAACACTCCGTTATTACGACCGAAAGTGACGTAGGGTTCGTCATTCGCACGCGTGTTAATACATGTTTCATAAAAACAATGACGGACATACATAAGGGCTGGATAGTTCTACATGAGGATTGCTTCGTTATTACTGCAAAACAAAAAAGCGAGAAATCTGTGGCCCATTGCTCCTACGTAGTACATTTGTGTACAGTACAGTACGCACGTTGGTGATTCTGGATCTATGAAATGCGAGATAGACTGTTGGGCGAGTTTGTAATACATGGCGATTAAAAAAAGCGCGAAAAAACGTGGGACAAGTCGAAGAAAGCCACAGGACAAGCGCGTGGAGAGATGATTCTGGGCAAAGTAGCACGTCTTGTTATTAATCATCTATAGACGAGGCCGTAAACGCAGGCTGCAGGAAATCGCGTGAACAGAACCAAGTACAGGAGACGTAAAACTATACGAAAGAAGTTATCTTAATGGGGGTTTGCAATGCCGGGTAAAATTACAAGCCGTCCATGCACGTTGATGTAAACAAGCGGCCGCAGTCCCATCGCTATTTCGCTACCTTCGCAGTGGCTGCACAGCTTCTGTGGGGCCTCTGCTGGTAATAGGGCCCTGCTAAATGGTTTCCGCAATGTCCCTGCGTACAGTTACAACGCGGCCGTGCTCGAGAAATGCCCCATTCCCGTCCAATTTGCGACATACGAAGCGCGCATCTGCGACCTCGTTAACGCTTCCGGAAGTTTCGCTCGCTTACTGCTGCCGGCGCTTGAACACTTTACGTTAGTCCTTACAGAGTAACTGGCGGGGCATATGTGAAAATCTAAATTATCATTACAGAGTGTGGTATGTAAAAGATAGAAAGAGAATGTAGAGATAGCCAGGGAGGATTGTTAGAGATGGTTCTTAGTTAACTAACCGGCACATGGAAAAAATATTGTGGCAGCTACGCACGGGTAGTGCGAAGACTAAGGAAGCGGTGGAGCTGGTGGCGTTGCCATCCTCTTTTCCCTCCTCCTCACCCCCACTTCCCTTTCCCACCCCTTGCTCTACTATACCATACAAGGCAGCTCAACTAAAGTGAAACCTGGGGAGGTGCGAAGCACCCGTGTCTCCCACAGGGACACGTCAAAAGCAATGACAAGACAGCGTCCTCTCATTACTACAGACAGCGTCCAGCGCCCATCGCAGACAGCGTCCATAACAGAAAAAGAGCACTTCCCGAGCCCAACGCGCTGTCTTATATGCCACTCAGAGAAGCGCACGTGGCATTGTCTCTCGCGCGCAAGCGTGCGTTCTCGCGAGCTTTTTCTCAGCGAACGCGCCGTCTTATTTGCCACTTGCTTTACCGTGACGGGCGACACCGTGACGGGCTACGACGACAGGAGACGTCGACAGCCCGAGTGCATCAGTGATTCGCACCTAAAAGGGCATAGCGAGAGAAAACCTGGGGACACGCACCTGAAGACCCTGTGATATTTCCATGAGTTGAGTGAGTCGACTCATGAGTCCCCTAGCGTGTAATTAACTTTTTAGACCATAGCGTCAATGCTCTTTAACACCAATATCTCACGTAATTACGTAACGAGTGCCCTACTTGGCGCCCCTTTTGATCTCGTACCTTCAAGTACGGCGTATCAATGGTTGTAATCGAGTAAGGACACCTTTATTGAGGGAGATGACTTACACGAGATATTTTTATCAAGATTTCTGCGTGAAAGATTTTGCTGGAAGGAGATCAAAACTCCGTAACTCACGGGTGCGATCAATAAATATTGAGATGACGTTTGAACCTCGGTGCTTTGAAAGCCGTGAGTATAAACGTGAACCGAAATAAGGCTGACAGCAATGCCGAAGTTGAGTAAATAGGAGGAACCTGCGAGAAGGATCTAGTCCTTTCCACAAACTTCGGCTGTGCTGCGCACAGATTAATCGTGTAGAAGGTTCTCGAACCCGGAGGGTCAGAGAGAGACAGATGTAATGCGGAAAAGCAGAGATGTTAAACGGAAAATAAACATCTGGTTTGCTACCCTGCACTGAGGAAGGGGTAAGGGGAGACAGAGAAATGAAGAAGATGAGAATGAAAACGGGATGTAGGTAAATAGAAACACACACACACACACACACACAGACGCGCTCGCGCGCACAGGAGTGTGATAATCGTTCAATAAGGCGGGTCGTTCGTAAAAACTTGCACAGCGCCTTCATCGCTTTCTGGCCTGAAGTTCGATCTTTCCGACATTCCAAAATTGATTGCTCAGAAAGCGGCTGGTCGTCAAGGCGCGCAAACACTGTTGAGAGGGATTGTCTCTGGGTGAGTCAGTAAGTGAGGGGAGTGAAGAAGTTATGTTGTTCAAGTGAGAGCATGGTTCGGTCGGCCAGAGTAGACGTGTTCTTATATGATGCAGTGCCGTCACTCGATCTTTGAAGTATCGAGAGGTGACACCGTGGAAGCAGTGAAAATTTTTTAAGTGTGTCGCCGAGGAGACATGCGATCACCGACTGCTCAGGGGAACGGCTCATCAGCGCTACAGTATACGTAAAGGGACTCGTCAAGTCGGTGAATATGAAAGCACTTTAAAAACTCTGGAATATTCCCGAGTGTTTGGATTTGAGCGCATGTGATTAATTGTTCCCCATTGTTTGTTAGATTTATGTGACTTATACTGTGATAGAACCAGCCAAGTGTGCATGTTTTTGTGATCCTTGTGTTGCCATCGCCACGCCACGCGGAAGCACGTGGGTTCATCGCGCGTCTGCAGAATATCGTTCCCCGAAGCCATCACGTGATTGCTGAGAGAGCGTAAGGGGGAGAGACCACATTGTCTTACCCAGCCCCTTACAAAGGCCCGAACGCGCTAGCGCCTGCCAGCACATGGTTCCCGAGCGGACGGTCGCCAGTGGAAGGACGGACACAGGCCCGAGCAAAAGCCGCTTCTCATCTAAAATTATCGCTAATTATCGCTGTCAGCCGCCCAATTAACTAAGATTGAATAATGAACTTTTCAATGAGTGCAGCAAGCGGGTATCTTTGTATTGAAAAGTTGGAGGCATGTCTCGTTTCCACACAGTTGCACTTCGAAGAATTCTGCTAGCATGTCTGTGTCCCGAGATACCCCGCTGCAAAGTTTAATTGCCCTTTGCATCATTACGCATGCAAGACAGTGAGCACTGGCGCAAAGCTCCTCCCCGATGTGCCGCGGCAGTTGCGTGCGGCGCTTAATCTGACAACTGGACGAAGGCATAGGTAAATATGATAACCGTTACCCTTTTGCTACTGGCTGGACTGCTCGTCACATCAGGGAGGAACACTGCGCCACATTGCGCCGATGCGGTGTGTGTGTGTGTGTGTGTGTGTGTGTGTGTGTGTGTGTGTGTGTGTGTGTGTGTGTGTGTGCGTGCGTGTGTG
Organism: Rhipicephalus sanguineus; assembly: GCF_013339695.2. Lineage (NCBI taxonomy): Eukaryota > Metazoa > Arthropoda > Arachnida > Ixodida > Ixodidae > Rhipicephalus > Rhipicephalus sanguineus. The sequence goes on from NC_051177.1 coordinate 32,703,553, forward strand.
TGTGTGTGTGTGTGTGTGTGTGTGTGCGTGTGTGTGTGTGTGTGTGTGTGTGTGTGTGTGTGTGTGTGTGCGCGTGTGTGTGTGTGCGTGATTATTAGTGCATGCTACGTTGTATCACAGTTCCTGTGTAAGTCATGGTTGCGAAACGCGCCATAATAATCTTTATCTCACAAGCCTCCAAAGAACACTTTTTCCTGCTCTTTCCGGGCTCTCCAGACTATTAGCTTTAGACTGAAAGACTTTCTTACGCTGTCGATGACTGCAAGACTGCGAGTGGCCCTTGTCCCAATTAGTCACGATCCGCTGAATGTGATCAAGGCGTATATCTTTACCCCCTTCATTCTACAGCATCCATAGCAGGATAGCTGATTCACGAGCGCTTCTGATCTTTACACATCGCTGCAGCGATAGGAGGTGGGAAAGATAAATAAAATAATGTGCATAAATAACCGCTGCCTCCGTAGTGATTACGTGAATCCGCTGACAGCGTGTGAAAACTAATGATTCGATGGAATCTTAAGCGTACTTGGTTTTCGAAACGGCACACGACTTTTTCGCGAATGCCGATTCCTCGTTTTTTTACTTGTTTCTATCGTGCAAGGACTCTCTTCACGAAATAGTTTCGTAATGCTTTCGAGTATAATGATGCCTTCAATCGTAATGCTGCGTTAAGAAAGACAAGGACACTTGTGGAAACGTTGTATCCAGCGACACACCTTGTTCAAGGTTGATTTTTGTTTTGGTGTGTTTCCAGTATAATGTTGCAAAATTCACACCGAAGCTTGAGTAAGAATAAAGCACCCAGCAATTCTTTCGTGCGCGACAAACATCTCCCTGCTTACGAAAAAAAAAAGACGAGTATAAGTAAGCGAGATAGAAGGCATTAATTACGCAATGCACATGCATTTTAAACGAGACGCAGATACTAAGTGGTGCTAAGTGGATGCCATCAGAAGCTAAAATTTAACTCGCGGAGCCGCTCCTGTCGTTGTATATTTCTTCGCCGTCTCTAGGTGAATTCTTCAAGAGAAATAATGATAAACGCTGCACGTCACAACTGGCTAGATATGTTACACCGCGAACACTGCCGGCTGAGCTACTAGTCTTTATTTTTCGGTATTTAAGGCTGCTCTCTATAAAAACGTAGATAAAACCTTTTCCGTCCAAAACAGCTGTTCCGTGTGAAACTGGAGCCAGTGTTTACCCGAACATTTTTATTTAAACGCACATTTGAGAACCTCTTTCTGAGGCTTTGCACTTAAAGGAGAGACTCTGGCTAATGAGCCAGCGTATCACTTAGCCGACAATCCCCGTGCCACAGATTGTTTTTACCGGCTAGCTCAGTCAATGTAAGTGAGACTCCGCTTTCACCACGCATGGTCATTTGTGCCACAAGTAGTGCTAGATCATGCAGGAATGCGGCAAAATTGACGGCGAAGCTAGCGTACCGTTGCTTCACACTCTGCTACCACCGCTGCATTGATCACTTCGTAAGTGGGTTCGCGTAAATCAGACCGAGTTCCCTCACGCAATACATTTTTGCTTCTATTCTTGAATCCTACAACACACAAAAAAATATGAACAGGGTCATTGACGTGCCACTAAGGATCTACTTAGTAGTAAATGGCGTGCACCCTCCTTGCTCAAGACGCTCGCTTGGTAGCCCCGTAATGGCAGAAATTTACATTCATAAGCTCTATAAATAGATTTCGCCAAAAGGTTTTCAATCTGTTTCTGCGCGCGCGCCTTTTACATCGGTTGCGAGGAACTTGAGGCTGCTCGGCTAAGTGAAGCTCAAGCTCGATAGCAAGGATAGAAGACTGTGCGCAACCACCTAGAGGGTTCTACCGTATGCATGCATACCACCGACGGAAAGAGTGATTTTCCGTCCACTTTAATTCATTACAATTTAGCCATAATTATTGGGCTACAGTTAAAAACAACAGTTAATGTTCCCTATGGTTTCCCTAGCCTAATTATCCGTTGGACGGATTTGGTTGTGTCCTCCTTCTAGAGAGCGACCCACGAAAGATACAGAAGCTTGACAACTCATCTGGATACAGGTCATCAGGGGGTAGCCGGAAACGAGTTAGCCCACAACTCATCCCTAGCATTTCTTCCCCGGGCTCTGTCTACCGACCCCTTAGACCACGGCATTCAACATCCGACGCCGACTACAACATACGCAGATATACTGCAGTCATATCGCCTGCAAAAACAAACTCTCCCTCATCCCGCTAATGGACTTACTAAAGCAGGGGAGACCCGTCTGCGCAGGCTCCAAACCTTGTCGTACGGCAATCCGGCCATGATGGCCAAAATAGACCGAGAACAATTTAGCGCTCTGGGTAAATTGTGTGGCAGCCGCGCTGACCTCTTTCACGTGGTTGGTTCTGTCAGTCTAAGAAGCATTGCGCGAATTACGCAGCCGATGTGGGAATGGTGAGAGGAGGCCTAGTCCAGCCCAGCTCTAGAGAATCAGCGGAGCCTCGTGGAGTGGGCGCGGTTTGCAGCTCAATTCAACGAAGTCCCGGAACAGGGACCCGCCCAATACCTCTCTGTAGCCCTAACTACAGTATACGACTAAATTTCCGCAATAAATGTTTTATTGATTCATTCATTCGCGCTGTTTGAAGGACGCGCGTCAATGCGCGCCGCTGACACGTCCATCATCGAGCGTGAAGCCCTGCACTCAAAGAACGCTTGGAAGCGCTTGAGTAGAGGCACGCGTCTATTTCAAATGTCGCGCGTTTCGCGCACTGTTGTTTTTTTTTCTCCGGAAAAATAAGCAACCAGTCAGACTTCAGCACAAAACAAATGATTGATTGTGGAGTGATTTGAGGCAGCCTACAACTTAAAGCTACTATTTTACCGATTCGAGCAAGCATAGAACGTTGTCTAATTAATTATTAATTAAATAATTATCCAGTGTTTAGGAATGAAAACAATACAGGTTGTATGCACACAAATATAAAGCGGATAGAATCTTCCTTAGAGCGTATGACTAATATATATATATATATATATATATATATATATATATATATATATATATATATATATATATATATATATATATATATATATATATATATATATATATATATACCGGCCTTTATCAAAGATGACATTATGACGTTGCGTTGGGGTTTAAGTACAGATTGTCGCAACACAGACACAGATGCATACATCGTCGCGATTCGTTGGAACGGGACAAGGGGAGGGGCCAAAACAACAACAGCAAAAAAAAAGAAAAAGAAAAGAAAGTGAGAGAGGGAGAGACATATATACTGACATACATACTGACATACAGTGTTGCGACACTGTATGTCAGTATGTATGTCTGTCTTATGAATGTCTCTCCTATGAATGAATAAAACATTTATTGCGGAAATTTAGTCGTATACTGGAGTTAGGGCTACAGAGTCATGCGGAGTCAGAACAGACAAACAAACAAGAAATAAATAGCAAATAGACAGGGCGAAAGAAACAGGGTTACATATGTGGCTCGGGCAACAAAAAAAAAGTTAACGAGTGAACAAGGCAAGCCCGCGATTACCGCGCTAAAAGGGAAGATCCATACACTTCGGGATGAAAGGGAAAATGGTCACGGACGCCGGATGTCAACGCACAGCGCGTGTGTCTTTGTTCAGCGTGTTATCTAGTAGAAGCGCGCCGAAAGTCGTTAAGTGCGTGCCCACCCGTGTAGCTGAGGGATGGGGTTCGGTGTGGCCATTGAAGTCGACCGCTTACCTCGGGGGCCTTGCAGGCGCTGGCGGCACTCATCAAGGACCGCCCGCAAAGTCACAGATGCGGCTCGCCGGTGCGCAATATTGAGAACAGATGCAGGATATAATAGGACTTTTTGGGGGCCTGGTTGGTGCATACTGACAAAAATTACCTCGTGTTTGTTCCTTGTGTACCTTCCTCGTGTGCCGTGTCTGCATTGCGCCAAGCAATTCTTTTTGCCAGGATGCAGGATAGGTGGAATGAGGGCGCATATCAGAAATTTACTTCACCAAATGAGCCATTATATGTAACCTGCACACACACACACACATATACAAGCGTATACACATACATATATCCATGTATATATACAAATATATAATCACGCACATACATACATATACACACACGTACGCATCTAAAGCAACAACCAATGTTCAAGCGACCGCCAAAGGTTTACAAGGTTGCATAATTTGTACACGGAGGAAGGAGCACGCACGCTGATTCACAAAGCAATGATAATGAAATGACGAAAATAATATTAATGAAGGGAATATGTGACTTTCTACACCCATACCCGTAATCACGTACACTGCAGAAATCAAAGAGATATGCATTCTTCAAATTCTGCATTCCGAATCTACACATGAGTTTTTTGGGCATCGGTCACTCAGTTGCCCGCGGAATTGGATTTTTCAGGTTCGTTGCAGGCCATACACGATAGTCGGCCTATGCTTTCATTTATGCCACCAGAGACACTGTTGAACTTGTGGATGAGGTACGATTTTCGAGCTTCCCGGTCATAGTGTGTATTGAAATTAGATTGAAGTACCGCAGCAGAAAATGTGTGGAAAGGGTGGCCAAGATTATTAACATGTTTGAAGATAGGATGGTGCGGTAGGGCCTTTACGTATGCTCTGTGGTTGTTTATTCTCATCCTGAACGCAGTCTCAGTTTGACCGATGTACTGGGCATGACAGAGTACATTCAAGAAGGTATATGATGTTTGCGCTGTCACAGTTGAAGTTGCCTCTTATCTGATAAGAAAATGAAGACGCGGTACTGGTGACAGTGGATACTTTGTTCATCATTGGACAGAATTTGCACCTAGGTTTGTTGCATGGGCCACTGCCTGTGAATTCAGGAGTGTTGACTTTAGAGGACGTTACAATATTTCTAATGTTCCTCGCCCGTCTGTAGACAACGCGTGGAGGTTCCGGGAATACACATCGTAACTTGTCGCTTTCATGCAGAATGTTGTGGTGCCTTCTGAGGATGCGGTTTATGTTAGGGGGAGAGGCTGAATATGTTAGAATAAGATTGGGAGTAGTATTTGCGGTTTCGGATTTCGTGTTTTTTATCGGGTGGCGGCGGTCCTGTTTTTGAGATTTCTTGATAGCGTCCTTTATGACAGAGTGCGGGTATTGTTGCCGTGTGAGGTCATTGCTTAGTTTACAGTTGGAGGCAAAATCGGCCTAGTCAGTACATATACGCCTAAACCGAAGAGACTGACTGTACCGTATGCCGAGTTTACAGTGCTTGACGTGGTTGCTTCTAAAGTGGATGTATTGGTGTCGGTCCGTTGGTTTTCTATATACTGTGGTCACGAGCTTATGGTCCGATATTTTCAGTGAAAATATCGGACCATAAGCTCGTGACCACAGTATATATCTACAGTATAAATTTATCTGAGCTTAGGACTCACTTGGACTCAGACTCACTAATATTTTTCTGAACGGGACTCACTCGGACTCATAACTCACTAAAATTTTCTTCAACAGGACTAACTCGGACTCAAACTCACCAAAATATTACTCACCCGTCTCACTCAGACTCACGGCCCGATCTGAGTCTGAGTGACTCTGAGTGAGTCGACTCATGAGTGAGTTTGACGACCTGTTCCGAGGCGTGTCTGAATCTTCAGAAGGTTCGTTTTTGTTTATTTTGTTTTATTAAGGCGAAAGCCTTAGATGCCTCATCAAAAGCGAAAATTTACCGTCGGCGTCCCGCGGCGTCGAGGACCATACGAGTGATGCAAAAAATTATCATCACGTGATGACGCCATCATATGACGTCATCATTACGCCAACAATTTTAGTGGGACGTCCCGTCACACGATGCCGTCATCACATGACATCGTAGCTTGGTTAAAAGTGGGCATATCACGGAGGCAGTGCAAAAGCAGGTGAGGTGTCTCCGATCCTGGAGGCGATGTAAAACCACGCTAAGTACACAAAGATCTAGGAGGTTGGCGGGGCATGATCAATGCATCGACGGAGAAAAAAAAGATGGCTTCCCCCTTCAAGTCATCTTCGGTGAATGCATAAGGGATCATGTGTTTTTTTTTTTACTTCAACCATACGTACTGAGGCACATCAGACCTGCGTAAAGCAGGAAACCACCCACAGCATGCATCTATTTATTTGAAGTTGTCTTCAGGGGTGTTTGCTCAAATGACTCATGCTAAAGACTACAAACGCTAAGCATCAGTTTAGTTTTTTCAAGAATTGCGATGTCTCTTGAAAATTTCTTATTAACCACTCACTCAAGCGTTTGAAATAACTAAAAGGCGAAAATGCCTAGAGGTATGACAATACTGTTGCGCTTTAAATCCTCCCTGAAATTTTTCGCTGTCACGTCCGTCTCTTTCATCGTTGCCATTAGCGAAACCTTTAGCCTGGCGCCGTTTATGTTTAGTTAATGTCTCGGGAATTTTTTATACGTTTCTTTCTTGAACACTGCATGCTGCACCTTAATAAGCAGCATCACTGATATTTCAAGTAATCCCCGATTATCGATTGGCGAATACCCACGCAGGTGATTGTTAATGTAGGAACATTTGGTAACTACCACGAGGTCAGGACTCCGCGTTATTCATAGTACATTTTCAGTGCAAACAAAGAAAAAATAAAAAAACAAAGGTTAAACTAAAGTACGTTCAGCGTTCAGTGTTCAACGTTAGGTCGAGCTGAATCGATTGCCCTGAACGGCCTTTCAAAGCACGCACTTTAGAACAAAGAAGAGCCAGACTGCATCGAAGGACACTTTTATTATCATCAGATCGCGATCAAATCAGCCTCAGCTGAAGTTACGCACAGCTAATTGGAGTACTTTTCTTTTTAGAAAGTCAACGAAGAAAGTGATTGAAAGCGACGACTGCGTAGGAAACATTATGGAAGCAGCTCTATCTCCTTTGTTCACGTTCAAAATCGGCGTGTTTTTTTTTTTACAATGTGCTATTTTACGGTTAGGCAATACAACGACAGTCACATAAATAGCGAAACCAATGTGAATACTATATTGCGACATTTTTAGTTATTGCCCACGGATATATTCTTCAACCATTATGTCGGCTTATAAATTTATTGTTTATACAAATATTTTCTACGAACAAGTTTTCAATTATGTGCCTCTTATTCGGTGTGCGACAAGGAGCAAATTTTTTATTGCAATAGCAATTATATGGACACCCCGCCGGATTTTTGCCATCGCCGTCGCCGTCATGTTCCGGATATGCATATGTATGTGTATATGTAAAAGAGGCACACAGAAAAATAAAGCAGACCAAAAAAATTACACCATCGCCCAGTAAAGGGAACCATGTGAGGATGCGAAGCAGCGCATGGGTCGACTTAGCGTTCAGTTCATCACAGCCATCTTGCCCGATGTTAACGCATCCTTGCAAGTAGAGCACACCATGAATTCCCTGTAGTTGCTGTTGCTGTTACTCGTCCCGAACTTTTAAAGACGATAGTCTTTCTTGGGATACTTAAACAGATAAATTTTGGTCTGTCTGTGTTTCTGTTTGTCGGCACGTCCCTCGATTCAGCCACTCGGCCAAAGTTGAACCACTTGCTCAAGGGCCAGCCATCTTGAACGGCTGACTAGGTTCATACTTGTGTATATTGTCGATGAAAAAGCAAACATTACGCATATCTGAGGAGCAACATCACTAGGTAACTATTAGGCGGTGTGTTCCTTTAATAGAAAATGCATACATACGTAATTTTAAAGGCCCTAGTTCCTTAAAGGGATACTGAACAAAAATTTGAAAAAGCTACGAAAACACTTACGTTCGACTCGGACGACACGACTTTTCCTCTACTCAGCGTTTATTTCACGTAATTTCGAGCAGTTGGCCGTATTTTTAGTGGATTGTGAGAGCGCGGCTGCTGCATGCCACTGCGCTTGTCGGCGGACGTGACGTCGAGTGCTCCAGCAAGAGGGGGGCAACCGGCACGTTCTCTCCTGCCCTGCCACTTCCCTTTCTCCACCTCTCCTCTCAAGAACCGAGGGTGGCTGGTGTGGCGCTGAGCCTTGTCCTCTTTTCGCCACATAGGAAACAAAATAGCGCTTATTCCTCAAAAACCGCTACAACTACCGAGCGTGTCGCGAGAGCGCAAAGATGCAAGGTGCGAGTGACAGTGGTTCCACGAGCGGTCATTGCGACTCCGAGTTCGACAGGCCTCCAAAACGGATGCGCCAAATACAACCATATGCGTGTGACCGTTCTGCTGTGTCAAGCGACAGCAAGGAGGACGAGCCAGACGAGCCGCCGCAGCCCAACGTGGGTCGGCAGCCGGGACCAGCAATTTACACAGTAACTCATAATCACTATCCTCGAAGTGTTCGGAGCACAAAAAGTCACGCTTTGAAGGCACCCACGTTGGCTGCGATGGGCGCGCAGCGCGAATCCATATCCTTCGAAGCTTCGGCTCTGTTGGAAAGGTATGACAGGGCAAACCCTAGCGCAGAACAGCGTTGAGGCATTCTGCGTTGTGTCAGGTGCTTCACCGTTCACATTACGTAGCAGCACACAACACAGACGGCAAATTCGTAGACGTGGGCGCAAGCTCCGCTTGAGAAAACAAATATACGGCCGAGAGCGCGGCAATGGCGTCGTTGGCTGCCGGTTGAGAACACGCACAGAGAACACCTTCCCGACCGTGAAAACACGTTTTGGGAGAGACGCGCGGCAGCGGGTGGCGGCTTGCGATGTCGATTGGTAAGCGATTTTGCTGCGAGCACGGTTGGCGAGTCACTATCCGCGGAGTTTCGCGTCACTTCCTCTCTAGTTCGCGGTGCGGCCGCTAGACGCGCCAATTCGCGAAAAATGCATTAAATTCATTATTTTCTGCTAGTCTCAGGCTGAAATGAAGGTTGTTTCAACAAATTTCAGCACCCAATCTTTCAATTGAGTCATTTATCTCGGCGGCGAAAATTTTGTTCAGTATCCCTTTAAGCTGCGCTGAAAATGCGACTGCGCTGAAACTTGTCTTCCTCCGTGCCCTCTGCACGAGCTCATCGTTGTGTTTCGGTTTCGGTTCTGTATTGCACTGTACGAATGCCATGGGGCGCCGCTCTGGCATTCCTGTTTTACCCAGGCGACGTGTAAATAAAAGAGTGTGTGGATAGTACTCGTTGAGTGCGGACGTTTCTTCTGCTTCAGCGCTTGGCGCCAAACCGCGTGTTCGGGCTGGCTGGCGTCCCCGCCGGTCGCGTTGGTCACCGCCGGTCTTCGCCTGCTGCTGCGCCGGGACTACCAGCCCGCAACACAGCAGTCATGTTTCCCTACATATTGCCAGATGGCGTCCATATCTCATGCAGCGCCTCTTCTATCGTCTTTAGACGACATTTGCAGCGAAGCACGCAGATACGCGGCCAATTTTCTTTTGGAGCACGTCACGCGGGTTCATCGCCACGCCACGGAGGAGCACGTGCGTTCATCGTGCGTCTGCAGAATATCGTTCCCCGACACCATCACGTGATTGCTGACAGAGTGTAAGGGGCAGAGGCCACAGCGTCTCACCCAGCCCCTTACACAGGCCCGAACGCGCTAGCACGTGTCAGCGCGTTCTGACTAGGATACAACGCGTTGGTTCATCGCGCATCTGCAGAATCTCGTTCCCCGAAGCCATAACATGATTGCTGCGAGAGTGTAAGGGGGAGAGGCCACGACGTCTTACCAACCCCCTTACACAGGCCCGAACGCGCTAGCGCTTGCCAGCACACACGGTTCCCGAGTGGACGGTCGCCAATGGAAGGATGGACACAGCCCCGAGCAAAAGCTGCTTCACATCTACAAAAATCTGAAGTACCCGACCGGGCATTCGAACCAGCGACCCTTCGCTCGCCAGCTCGCTGCTTTAGACAACTCAACCACACGTCATGTATGCGCCGGCGAAATAACGGCGCGCTATTTATGTTCACCATTTACCGCTGGTGGTGAAATTTACAGTTCCGCCTTGCGGCGAAACTGTAAATTTTTTAACAAGCTCGAAGTACAGCGAGATGCCAGTAATATGCCGTATACTACGACTTCCAGTAGCGCGTCAAGATTTTTTTTGTTATCCGTTTACCTTCGTATCTCATTTAAAGAAAGCTTTTAAGCGAATTTCTCTATCAAGACATTTCGCCAAATGTTCACGTGTTCGTTTATACCTTTATTATCCTTGTCTCAGAAGTTCGTTTCGCGTTTTCGCGCTCTCGTGTGAGGTCTGTAGTAAAAGTTAATGTACAGTACGCTTCGAAACGTTTCACTGCGAAATCTTTTAGACGCATCAGTGCGATCGCCTGTAAAGTACCCTCCAACCTTCATTCGTGCTAGAGCGCGTTACGAAGGACCTTAACTAAGTTTTTCCATCCATTCCTCCATTTTGCTAGATTAAATGTACTGTTTCCGCCTCTTGTTGCATTGCTTGAAGCCCCCTTGGAAGCTGTCTTTTAAGCCGAAAGTCCTACGTGTCTCGTGCGAAGGTGGCTTTGGGCGAAATGTCAGCGTCCACACCAAATCGAGCAAAAAATCAGGTGATCACTCAAGCATGGCTCGGGGCGCGCGAGCTGAGCGTTTACGTCGTCCTCGTGTGACTCACCCCTCCGCCCCCCCCCCCCCTGAACAAATAGAGGCTTTAAGTACTGATTTGAGTTTAAAGATTGTAACGCCAGATTTTAATCCAATAGCTTCAATACGATTGTGTACAAGCGAGACATCTATAAAAAAAATCTCTTATGCGTAAGACAAAGTACTCATTTTGTAGTCTAAAAAAGTGCACAGATGCTCAACACTTTTTGTTGTAATCGTCGTGACAACTACAGAGCCCCGATGATAGCCCATGTGCGCAGATGCGTAAGTTTTGGCCAGAACTGCTGTAGAATATTGCGAGGAAAGAGTCACCCGTGATGAGAGGTCACACATTTCTTGTTTTTGCCATCGCCGTGTTTTCTTGCCAGCGTTAGTTCAACGAAATCAAGTGCTAAGTGTGAACGTTGTTTTTAAAAAGAAAATTTTTGAGAGCGATAGTTGCGATGAATAACCAAACGGAATAATCTCCGTGGTCCTTAATTATGGCATCACTCCAATTCTCGAGCTACGAACAATGAAGCTTTGAGTATACGGTGTCCATGACGTTGGTTTTTCTGCGGATCGCTTTACTTCTGAATGTACTGCAAAGAGCTGGAGATGTTTTCTATATTTTGTTTCTACTTCAAATACTGATTTCTAAATCCTGACATGCGCCGTTGTAATGGGATGAGGGATATAGGGTCACAAGGGGGGTACATCTCCTTTGCTTCATATGCGATACCCTGCCGAAACTATACACGTGTCGAAGTCATCGAACGGACAATAAGCTCGTGGATTAAGCTCCTTGGTCTTGAAAACCTACACTTGCCGGTTCTCTCGTATACAAAAGTAAATCTTCCGAACTTATTAATAAGGCCACGTGGCGGTGGAATTCTTGCGTTTTGCTCCTCCCAGACATCCCCGAAAACAGCGAAACGAGAGCGAAAGTTTCCGACGAGTTTGTCTGATGAAACTTCTAGCTTTAGACAGCGAACCAGTTAGTATAACCCGTTATATATAACGCTGTCTCGCTCGGGAAACTTGCAATGAGGCTAGCTTCGTCACTGCAACCACTCGTTCTCGTGGGCGTCAGCTATATTACACAAGCAGCACTTTTTATCCCAGTCTCAAACTCTCGGCACCGCCCTTAAACAGAGCCACTGTTGCGAAAGCTGCTAGATATTTACTGCAGTCTACTGTAGCTGCTGTAGCGTCTCAATATCAGAAGCGCGATAGGGAGAGGGAAAAGGAAGGAGAGAATTGATTTTGCCCAACGGCTTAGTAACACGTCGACGTGGCCTTGTTAGTTTAGTCATCACTGCTTGTGTCGGGCAACTGGTGCACTCTTTTGTGCTTGTAGGCTATACCATACCGAGGACAGTACGTTGTGTGACGTCAGACGCGTGTTACCGAGGAAGGAGCTTCGTGTTGTATCTTTATGTTTCAGTTTCTCCCAGTGTACCTGTCGTCTCTCATTCAATTTGGCTTGCTATATACAGAGCCTGTTCAAAAATTAATGAGACTGGGCGTAGTAAAAAGAATGTATTAATCCAGTCGGTACATGTTATTAAAATTCTTTAAGATTATTTATTTATTTATTTATTTCCGTATTTATTTATTTATTCATTTATTTATTTCAATACCTTCAATGCCAAGAGGCGTTACAGAAGGGAGTGGTAGTTAAGACAAAACAATGCGTATTTGTTACCGGCTAGTTGAAACAATAACCTTCAACAGCGGATATAAATGCAGAGTACACTTGGAGTGGTGACGATGGATGTGGGCAGGTGGTTATCCATTCTTCGTCTGTCTTGGGCACAAAGGAATCGGAACACAAGTTAGTACAACAAAAAGGAAATTCAACTTCCTGGTGATGATTAGTACGACCCAGTGTTGTAGGCGTTACTGAAGAAAAGTAACTAAATACGTTACTTTTTACACTATAAAAAAAGGAACGCGTTACCACCCCGCGGTACCCACAAAAAAATGTAACGCGTTACCGTTACCATTACCGAAAAAAAGTAGCGGACGTTACCTTTGTCATTAGCCCGCAATCATAAATTTTAATGAATGTGTCTTTGCTGCAGGGACCCACAATGAGGACTTTTTAACTCTTAAATTTATGTTTCACATGAACATGAAACAACGAAAATACCCAGAATTCTGATTTGACGAGTATTATTTGCAGAAATGTACCAGACCTTAGCAATGTGATGGCATCTGACTCTGGCACATGGTAAAGCAATTTTTCTCAATGTGACATTATACACACTATGAGATTCAATCATCAACGCTATTCGGAAAGAAAGCATCAATGAACTCTCAAGAAATTTAAAATAATTCTGATGGCGCGCTTCAAAATAGACGCGCAAATGTTGTAGTAGTAAAGAAATGCTTTAATGATCTGAGTCACGGATAGAAATATCTGTGCATAAACATTTTTTCTTCACTTTAACCTCTATAATTAGTGCATAAATTGCGAGCGTTTTTGTGAGGGTGTTCAAGATCACTCTCACTCGCTCAGGAGTTCAATAACCAGAAACTTCGCTGCAGTTGCAGATGGAAAGAAGCAATATTTATCTTCAAAACAAGTTCATAAGCCTTATCAACTTTGTAGCGACTATAATGTAGCTACTATAATAAAATGTCGCATATTTAGACATTTTTCAAAAAGAGCTTCCTTCGCTCTACAAGTTTCAAACAATGTTACTTTACTCTTTGTAGTGCATACATTTCATACACAAAATGTCTGCTTTGTAACGGTAATATGTTTTTTGTTTTACAACGTCGTGAACTTTCGAGAACGATACGTAATGACATTAGTCCTTCTTTATTGAATATGTTCAATATTTCTTCCCTCGTACATTATGCAGTTAATAAGAAAACTAAGTTCCTTTTCCGGCTACTGGGTGGTATGTGCATAAAATATAAAATACTCATGCAATTCTGAAATATCCGTATTTGGATCCGTGTCGATCTCTCGTGGAATCACCCGTTTGCAATAACCACGATTAGGAGACTAACTGCGGTTATGTCCGCCGTGCAGCTACCTGTAACCGTGGTTAGTCGTAACCATAGTTAGCTTAACCGCGGTTAAGGCTGTTCGTGTGACAGCGGTATTCATAGGTTTTGGTTGAAACAGAGAGACGCCAACCAAGGTAGTGAGTAACAAGATTTTTTTTTTTTTGCGTTACAAGAAAAAATTCTACGTTTCGCGTCCCACTCGCATTCTTTTTCATGGTTTTCTTCTAGCCGTGGGGTCACGCCTATTCTCCATGATAAGGCAGACTCTCGATCGGCAGCACACCTGTAGACCGGTTGACGTTACCGGCTGTCGCCTGGATGGGCCAGAATTCCGCGAAAAGCCGCTTAAGTAGACGACGCGGGAGTTGTCGAATTCGATGCAGTGGTCGTTCACCATGCTGTGCTTAGCGAGTGTACTCCTTTGTCACTCGAACTTGCGGACGTCGTTTTTATGTTGTCGCAGCCTCTCGGTGAAGTTCTTTATTTCCCCCACGTACGAAATTTCACGATCAGCACACGGTATGGAGTAAAGCAGCCCTTGCCCTTCCTCTTCGGGAGGTCTGTCTTTTGGGCACGATAAGGCGTAGGTGCCGGCAATCCACCTGCTACAATCCACTTCCACGTGAACATTGTCCGTACAGTCTCTCATTTCGAATTACGTGTCTTTCTTCAAGCTTTTTGTGACGATGGCACAAACCTCCCCACAGGGAGTCGGCGCGTCATAAGAAATTGGCCCCCACAATTTCCACCATTAAAAGTGATTCCGCCAATGCTTTTTTTGTCTATCAAAATGCCTGTCAGGCCGACAGCAGTCCGACGCTGCGACAAAAGAATTCTCCGGGGCGAGCTCTGGGAAAACGGCAACGACAGGATGAAAAAGTAACCAGTAACGTGACACCACACGTTACCGAACAATGTTAACGGAAGTGCGTTACCCGTTACAGTTCCTAAATTGCAACGAGTACGTTACTAAGTTACCGAAAAAAGTAACGCGTTACCGGTAACGCGTTACCGTCAACACTGGCGACCAGACAAATACTACGGGTCACTGATAAGTTCACTCTTCAGGTGTGGTTTATGAAAAACTTTACGAAATAATGATAAGCGAGCATAATAGTGACAAGCCCGGCAGACTTCATCCAAACCTCAAGAACGGACTTGAGTGTGTTTCCATAGCTCAAGAGAAGGCTGAAAAGTCAACTTTTCAACGGTATTCCCTCCGTCCTACGCGCTGTCAGTCTCCGGAAGAGGTCACGGCAGTGGGCTTTCAGGGCGCCTTTGCAGTGCGCGAATAGCGCTGAAAGCGGTGTAGCGAGGCCGAACGAAACTATTTTGAAGAATTTCGATAAGACGTACCGATCAGATAAATAAATTCATTTACCAGGAGTAGTCTCAATACTTGAACAGACCCTGTAGGGCGTGACTGTGACGATAAAGTGTGTGTGTGTGTGTGTGTGTGTGTGTGTGTGTGTGTGTGTGTGTGTGTGTGTGTGTGTGTGTGTGTGTGTGTGTGTGTGTGTGTGTGTGTGTGTGTGTGTGTGTGTGTGTGTGTGTGTGTGTGTGTGTGTGTGTGTGTGTGTGTGTGTGTGTGTGTGTGTGTGCGCGTGCGTGCGTGCGTGCGTGCGTGCGTGCGTGCGTGCGTGCGTGAGAGAGAGAGAGAGAGAGAGATTAATAATGCACGCCACGTTACGCCACAGTAGTGACATGGAAATTCCAAGCTTCCACCTAAGCCACTCTTCTTCTGTGGGTTCCTGCGCAAGGCATGGTTGCGAAACGCGGCATAATAATCCTTATCTAACTAGCCTCTAAAGAACACTTTTTGCTGCTCTTAACCCAGTCGTTAGGCTATTAGCTTCAGGCTGAAAGTGTCTGTTGTGCTGTCGATGATTGCAAGACCGCGAGTGGCCCATGTCCCAATTAGCCCCGATGCGCTGAGTATGATGAAGTTATATCTTTACCCCTTTCATACTACAGTAACCAACGAAGAAAAGAATAGCTGAGTCATGAGCGCCTGTAATATTGGTAAATCGTGTGTGTGCGCTAGTGCGTGTGCGTGCGTGTGTGCCTGTTTGTGCGTGTGTGTGTAGGTGCAACGCGTGCAATTTCCGGGCACTAAGCCCCTAATTTCATTACACTCGTTGCTAGCGGATGCCAGCCAAGACAGCAGCTATAGTGTAGTATATGTTCAAGTCCGACACAGAAGAGAAATCGGCTTGTTTGTGCGATGCTTCACACTTGCGCTTGATATCGTGATTGTAAGATAAAACTGAAACAAGCAGGGGCCGTCCCGCCTAAATTCTCTGAACCCGACAACTTATTTCCAGTGATCGTTGGTTGGCTAATCCAGATAAAATCTGTATATCAAGAGGAATCACCCTCTTTTCTGCCAGAGATATATGCAACGTGGCCCTTTGTCGGAGCGAAAGGTCCTGGGACACAGGCCGAGACCATCCTCAGTGTAGAAGGCTTCGAAAGCGTTATTTCCCTTCTTGCGAACAACTATAGTCTTAGAGACAGACATTACGTGCCGTCGTATTCTCCTTTTCTTCTTTTCCTTTTAATGCGGTAGCAAACATGTAGATACCCAAGGCGCATTTTTGCTGTCGGCGCCGCCGTTGCTGTCGCTGTTGCCATTGCCGTCATGTTCCGTATCAAGTCCAAATGGATAACATCGCACCGCGTGTCGTATGTTCTCTGCGGCTCAAGCAGAGATGATACGCGCTGCCCATCTTTCTTCGGGCGAAGGAGCATAGAGGGGCGCCGATGGGAAGGTGGGGGGTCTGCGTCGCTCAGGCAGCAGCTGCGACCGTTGACCAAAACGCTGGTGCGCGCGCCATTTCTACAAAGACGAGTAGACGGCTGATACTCTTGTACGTACAGTGCTCTCACCGCGCTATTCGCGTTCAAGCGACAGACAGCACGAAAAGCGCTTCGCTCATTGGAGCGGCCATATTTCCTTGCGTTACGTTTTGTACAGTTACGCCATATCGGATCGTAATGAGTTTTACCTCTAAAACTTAATTCGTGTAAAATTTCAATTTGCTAGATCGCATTCATTGCTTCACCCTTGCGGTAAAACTGTGACTCTTTTTTTCTGCGTCTTTCCTTTTTTTTTGCAACATCTCTCTCATTTTGTCTTTTATTCCCCTTGCCCCCTTTCCCCAGCCCAGAGTTGCCAGCCTGTCTGAGAGTTGGCTGACCTCCCTGTCTTGCCGTCTGTTTCTTCCTTCCTTCCTTCCTTCCTTCCTTCCTTCCTTCCTTCCTTCCTTCCTTCCTTCCTTCCTTCCTTTAACCTGGCACTGTCCCCGCGTACATAGAAAGAGTACCTGCTGCTCTGTTAAAGTGACGCAACGAACACATTGCCATGTCATTATCACCATGATCGTGGTCAAATATTCCAGGGAATATAATTTGGCGTCTACAAGACGTCCCCTCTACAATGACATCATTCGCTCTACAAAAAAAAAAAAGTCCACCATCATCATCTTCATCATAATCCCCAGCCTATTTGATGTAAACGGAGGACGAAGGCCTCTCGAAATGATCTCCAATTTGCCCGATTTTTTTTTTTTGCGAGCTGATTCCTTTCTATTCCTGTGAACTTCTTGATTTCATGACCCCACCTAAGTCTCTGCCGTCCAGGGCCCCGTTTTCCATCCTTTGGTGTCCATCCTTTGGTGTCCATCCTTTCGTGACCATCTTTTGGTGTGTGTCCTTTGGTGTGTGCCTCTCTCTCTCTATCTCTCTTTTTTTGGTGAACAGACCGGCCTAGTACTCTTTTTTTTTCTTTTTCTAAGTGATGCTTCGCGTAGTCTGATTTAATACTCCCATACATGAAATCTCACATACATACAAAACCGTTGGCCGAAACTTCCTGCCTTGATGCGACGTGTTAAAGATCAACCAACAAAAACAGAAATACGGGCGAGTTTGTAGCTGTTCATACTTAACCAAGGTGGGCCAAATAAATAAATAAATAAATAAATAAATAAATAAATAAATAAATAAATAAATAAATAAATAAGCGAAATAAGCGACACAAGAAGTAGTGCTCGACTGGTCTTCCTTCTGGCGTCGTTTTTTTTTAGCCCTCCTTGTTCAAGTACGACAGATCAACTACGCTTTGCGTTTTCTTTCTCGTTCTTATTTTCTTATGCTTTATATTTCATGCCTCATCTTGTATACCTACGTCAGGTAAAAATGCGCCTCGTACTTTCTTAGTTTATTGAGTCTCGACCGCCTAGTCATGCATTCAGTTTTTTTGATGCGAACATATCTCATAATAATGAACTTCTCAGCGGCGCCCCGCTCGCAAAGATAGTGTTGAGCAACGCGGCAGTGCCCCGCGCTCGATATTCAAAAATGCCGCCTGACGGTCTCCGAAGCGCTTTCAGTCGACCATGCACCGAGTGAGGAATATCGGGGGGCTGTTGTAGACGTAAGCTTTGACCGTTCAACCACGCGTTGTCGTCGCAACGAAAGCACCCATTAATCCAATGTAATGCGCATAACCGTGAAACGTTATTAAAGACGATAGTCTTTCTTGGGGAACTTAAACGCAGAAATTTTGGTCTGTCTTTCTGTCTTTCTGTTTGTCGGCACGTCACCCGATTCAGCCAACCGGCCAAAGTTGAACCACTTGCTTACCGTCCACCCATCTTGAACTGGTACGGCTGTTCATACTTGTGAATGTTGTCGATCAAAAACTAAATATTACGCATATCTGAGGCGTAACATCATTAGGTAAGTATTAGGTGATGTGTTCCTTTAATAGAAAATACATAGATACACAATTTTAGAGACCTTGATGGTATGCGTTTAACGTTGAGACAGTAACGCGTTTATTAAAAGATTGCCACAGCTGAAGCGCGGTCCAAGCCGAGCAAGCGCGAGCGCCAACAGCAACCGTCTTCGTCTTCTTCTTTCGCAGGCATTCTTGTCTGCGCCCTACTATGTTACAAATCACTCCCCTGCGAAAAAAGAGCCATCCTGGCGACCTAAGGAACAGGTACAACTGGTGGGTCATAATGCGGCTTCAGTCGATCGACGTGAGCAGTCTCGCGGCCGCGACAACGGCGGTCCGTAGATGATTGAACAGGCTCAATCATATAGTTAACTGGGGATGCTTGACGTAGGACGCGGTAGGGGCCTTCGTACTTAGGCTGTAGCTTTGTGGAAAGGCCAGGAGCGGAGGAGGGAACGCGAAGCCACACCAACGTTCCAGGTGAATACGACTGAGGAGGCAGGTTTTCGTCGTGACGGTCCTTCTGGCCCTACTCGCCCTACAATGTTACAACCCTAGTTTCTTAAGGTGCGCTGAAAATGCGACTGCGCTGAAACTTGTCTTCCTCCGTGCCCTCTGCACAAGCTCATGTTGTGTTTCGGTTTCGGTTCAGTATTGCATTTTACGAATGACAGGGGGTGCCGCTCTGGCATTCCTGTTTTACCCAGGCGACGTGTAAGTAAGAGAGTTTGTGGAGAGTACTCGTTGAGTGCGGACGTTTCTTCTCCTTCGGCGCATCGCGCCAGACAGCGTGTTCGGGCTGGCCGGCGTCCCCACCGGTCGCGTTGGTCACCGCCGGTCTTCGCCTGCCGCTGCGCCGGGTCTACCAGCCCGCAACACAGCACACGTTTCCCGACGTATTGCCAGATGGCGTCCACATCTCACGCAGCGCGTCTTCTATCGTCTTTAGACGACATTTGCAGCGAAGCACGCAGATACGCGGCCAATTTTTTCGCTGCTCACACTTCATCTGAGCTTGAAGTTCACGCACGCGTAGTCAGAAACAAAACTGTGCCTAGCCGTGTTCATCAAGTATGGCTGCGCGGGCGCGCACATAACGTTGATCTTAACTAGCAGCCATCGAATAGCCTAATTATTAGTTGTGTACGGGCCCGAAGCTCAGCACAATGTCAGGTAGCTTGTTTGACGAGATCAAGGCAACGAGTTCCAAAGCACATTGAAGTTTAGCTCATCAACGACGAAGTGCTTGAAGCTAAACACGAGTCCACTTTCTTCGCGGTGCAAAATATAATAAATGAGAAAGGTTTGCGCAAGCTCATCCGCTTTCGTGAACGCAGTTAGGTGAACTAGCTAATTATAGCCACGTCTGGACGTCTGAAGCTTTCTTTTAAAGCTAATTAGCTTTAGAAGGTTTTTAAAAACCTTCTGTCGCAAATGTGACGCGATTACAGAGAAGCCTAAAGCAGTGGTTCTCAGCCATGAATGTTTCGGGGACCCCTTGTGGACCGGTGGAAGTGATGAGAACCCCTTGCAGTGAGAGAGAAAAAAAGGGGGGGAGGGAGTATAAATTAACCCAACATGCAGCGTGAAATAGGTACATACTATTTCTCCCCGGCAAAGAATGGTCAAACTAAAGTGCCACGCCAATTCGATCTCAACAGCTTGTCAATATGTTGTGCGGTCTGCAGCCACATTCAACCTGTATCTAGCTATGTATGCTGTTGAAGTATGCAAGCCTAGAAAAAGCATGCTATATGTCGCTGAAAACTGCAACAAAAGCTTTACAGCCATCTCATGGAGAAGGGGAAACATAGGTCAACTCCGCCGCATTGCAGAAGTGTTCTGCGGCGAAACAAATCAAAAATCAGAAGGGGCCGCAGCTACGGGTCGGTGTGCCTACAAAACAAGAGTTTCTTTTTTTTGTTTTTTTTTTCGACGGCGGGTTTCGCGGGTCTCCCAAAAATGGCTTCGCAGACCCCCTAGGATCCGCCGATACCCATTTGAAAACCACTGGCCTAAAGGCTTGGCAGAACGTGGCCGTGAATTTTTCTGAAGTTTCCGGACTGACTGATAGCGCAGGTGGGCCTATCTTTTTGCGTATCTTTGTTGCGCTCGATATCGTCATAACGCAATGGTAGAGGTTAACTAAGCTGCACGTACCCAGTTACTTCAGAGTGCAGTAGCCGCAAAAATGAAATTTAAGAAACTAAAAATACTCTACGCAGAGGAGAGTAGCGGCCAACCTCTGCTTGCATGCGTTTACTCAAAAAATGAAGAAAACAAACGTCTCAATGTCGCATGCTATTACGCTTAAAGCTATTTATGAGATACCTATGAGATGACATGATACGTACGTACACATCTTGCGCACCTCTGTCGTTCATTCTTTGCACAAAAATCGACAAGGAAATCTAAACCCTTTGACACGCTCTGTACACAATTGTGTACACCAATTGTTTTTTTTAGTTGTATGGACTAGTATTTAAGAAAGAGCCAGATACATTGTGCTTTGGATGAATTGAACCTTG
This sequence comes from Rhipicephalus sanguineus, assembly GCF_013339695.2. Taxonomy (NCBI): domain Eukaryota; kingdom Metazoa; phylum Arthropoda; class Arachnida; order Ixodida; family Ixodidae; genus Rhipicephalus; species Rhipicephalus sanguineus. The sequence continues at coordinate 32,724,419 of NC_051177.1, forward strand.
TGCATAATAAATTTCTCTTCATTTAACTTCACCTTGCAGTGTACTCTTGCATACGATTACTTTGCTGAAGGCACTACCACGTTCGACGAGTCGTTCGACGTGCCTCTTCCCGCGAGGCCCGTCTAAAGCATAATTTCTCTGTGCTCAAAATTGACATAACCGAAAACGAATTCGCACTATGATTATAGCCTGAAATTTTATTCTATTTATGCAAAAACAAGGCATGAATGACTTCAGAATATGCATGTAATTACACTTTGGAATAATAAGTGGGAATAATAAGTTGGAATATATATATATATATATATATATATATATATATATGTGTGTGTGTGTGTGTGTGTGTGTGTGTGTGTGTGTGTGTGTGTGTGTGTGAAGGAAAGAAGTGTTAATTTCAAGGGCTATGAGCACTAACAGACAATAATGCCACGGAAAGTATAGGGGATGTTTTTACTAGTAAATGTAAGGTAAATGTGAAGAAAGAAAAGTGGACGAAAAGATAGCTTGCCGCGGGCAGAGACCAAACCTGCGACCTTCGAATAACGCGTCCGATGCTCTACCAACTGAGCTACTGCGGCGGCCATCTCCCCGTCCACTTTATAGGGTATATATGTACATTTAAACGTGGGAGCGTCAGTCAGCGCCGCCAGTAGCCATGACGGCGAGTGTGGAACACCCTTTTTTTTTTTTGCCTGTTGGCGTCACGTAGCACGTGAACTTATTACGAGCTGGCAGCTGACCAATAATCCCTCGCATACTACCTGAAAGCATCAAGTCTGCCAGAACGAGACCCTCGCTATGAATGAAGGAAAGAAGTGTTAATTTCAAGGGCTCGTTTTCTTTGTTTTACACAATATTAATGAGCGCTAACAGACAATAATGCCACGGAAAGTATAGAGGATGTTTTTACTAGTAAATGTAAGGTAAATGTGAAGAAAGAAAAGTGGACGAAAAGATAGCTTGCCGCGGGCAGGGACCGAACCTGCGACCTTCGAATAACGCGTCCGATGCTCTACCAACTGAGCTACCGCGGCGGCCATCTCCCCGTCCACTTTATAGGGTATATATGTACATTTAAAAGTGGGAGCGTCAGTCAGCGCCGCCAGTAGCCATGACGGCGAGTGTGGAACACCCTTTTTTTTTTGTTTTGCCTGTTGGCGTCACGTAGCACGTGAACTTATTACGAGCTGGCAGCTGACCAATAATCCCTCGCATACTACCTGAAAGCATCAAGTCTGCCAGAACGATACCCTCGCTATGAATGAAGGAAAGAAGAGTTAATTTCAAGGGCTCGTTTTCTTTGTTATACACAATATTAATGAGCACTAACAGACAATAATGCGGAAAGTATAGGGGATGTTTTTACTAGTAAATGTAAGGTAAATGTGAAGAAAGAAAAGTGGACGAAAAGATAGCTTACCGCGGGCAGGGACCGAACCTGCGACCTTCGAATAACGCGTCCGATGCTATATATATATATATATATATATATATGCGGAAGAGTAACTTCGGTTGCCGCAAGGTTAGAAGTATAAACGTAGATGCGCTTCATAACAACAACGTTTATTTTGTCGACGTTTCGACGCGAGCCCCGTCTGGAAGATATATATATATATATATATATATATATATATATATATATATATATATATATATATATATATATAGGGTTTGTGTGTGTGTGTGTGTGTGTGTGTGTGTGTGTGTGTGTGTGTGGTGTGTGTGTGTGTGTGTGTGTGTGTGTGTGTGTGTGTGTGTGTGTGTGTGGTGTGTGTGTGTGTGTGTGCGCGCGCGCGCGCGCGCGCGTTATTCTCGGTGACGGTCAGTTTCTCCACAACTCTCGCAGGCCACAGACTTAGTTTGTGTTTGGTACAATCACAGTGTAGCGACGCCAGCTGTCTCTAAAATTGAGCGAATGCTTATGAATGTTACACAAAAAAATATATCATTCACAGTCTATTTCGCATGTTTGCTCAATGTGCCGATCCAATCAACCACTAAAAAGAGGACATTATAGAAATAATTTTTAAAGAATTACTTGTGGTGTCAAAGAATAATGATATGCAAACTTAAACAAAATAAGTCTAGCTGCAAAGCAGAACATTAGTTCGCTCACTGCACTGAGAACCTCAGGCACGACAAAGCTATATTTTATTTTTCCACGTACATGCCTATAAAAGTACGCAAAATACATGTGTCTTTCGCTTTGCAACAGACTCGTAATACGGAACTAAACGTATCAAGATTGACTGTTGACCTAAAAAGACGAAGGTGAACCTTCACTGATTGACGAATAGGTAGCCTCACGCACAGGTGCATTGTTGAAAAGCGTGTTGTGCCAAGAAGCTCAGTCGAACATGGTGGTGACCCGTGGTGTGCAGCGTCTCGGGCAATTGCATCCAACAATACGAGGAAACTGTCTTTCTTTCTTTCTTTCTTTCTTTTCTTTCTTTCTTTCTTTCTTTCTTTCTTTCTTTCTTTCTTTCTTTCTTTCTTGATGATGCCTCATCAACCGAATAATTGCGATTAAATCATTATTCAAAAGATTGGAAAGCTATAATTCACCTCCACAAAGCAGTACTGCATGAAAAAAAAAACTCGAGTGCTTGTCAAATGGGTGTCGCAGTGCTACAGTTGACCTGCCGAGGGGCGGCCGAGCCCCTCCTAAAAAAATTTAAGGGGGGTCGGGTCTGAAGGGGGGGCCGGGCCCCTGACTTTAAGCTCTCGGCTTGAGAGAGGCGATTTGCGCACAGTGGGCTCCTCCCACGTTGGGACGAGCAGGCTAAGCCTGACAGCCAGTGTTGTCAGTTTTTGCACGAGGAGAACATCATCGAAAGACGGCAGTATGACGACGAGCCGCTGGCCTTCCTGTGGCCATTTCTCTAAAACAGATGATGAGTAAACTATGTGGTTCCTTGTGAGTCAGAGCAAGAATGGTGCCTGAAGCCAAGAATCAGCAGCCAAGCTACCCGCAACATCCTGATCTTCGGCTTCTTTTGTTCTTGCTATGGAGTATGTTCAGCCTGCATTTTTTGTTCGTATCCGCGTGTATTAGACATTATATCGAAAACGCTTACCTTACATAATCGCCAACTATACTCGGGGACAACTTTCTGTGGCAATGAAGGGAAAGCTACAGAGCCACAATGCACGTATCCTACCGCTAATGAATGTAGTCCCACAATTGCGTCCGTATTTTCTTCGTGAAATATATAAAATACACCTTCGTTGTTACATGTAGCTATTTGAGACGGAACGCAGCGCACACAAGAGAGATATTTGTATTTCTTTTACTTTATACGTTGTCAATTTGCGTTTTTGCGTGCCTTTTACCCGCACCTTAGACGCTAAGCAGCGTTTGCGTCGAAATGCAACGCTAGCCATCCCTTTCCACGGCATTGCGAGACGCGCGCCAAACCGAACTGCTTCGCGTAGCAGTACATGTGCAGACACTTCGCCCCCGTAGCTTTCCCTTCATTGCCACAGAAAGTTGTCCCCGAGTATAGTTCACATCGAAAACAACGAAAAGCACGGTACCCATTTGGGTGCTTAAGAGTAAGACTTAAGAGTAAGCAAGCGGTGTAGTGTCATTGTGCTACGGAGGTGGCTGCTACCCCGTTTACCTTCTTTTGTATTTATGCAAGCGTAACCTTGAGAGTGTTACCAAGAGCCACTCAAGGTCATGGTGACAAATGAGCAACACCCATTCTTGCGCGATGGCGTATGTTAATCGAAAAAGGGGTGCCCCGGGTTTCACGGAGAGAGCCACACACAGCTCGTGAAAGCTCTGGTGACGCAACACAAAAGCAAGCAATGTTTACGCTCGCTCGCTCGCTATTAACCTGACAACATCTAAGTAACCTTTCATGTTTTGAGGTATTTGGTGCCGTTGTCGTGAAGATGGCAGTGAAGAGAACGGGAAAGTGCTGAGCACTTAATAGATATGCCAAACTGAGCCTTTGTATATAAACAAAATACCAATACTGCGTGCACAGAACAGCCTGACTAGAAACGTCTAGGTTCCGAGCATTCTATCCAGATTCCGAGAAAATTCTTACAAGGAAGGTTAACTTTCGTATTCGCGTGCAGAGCTGTATTGCGTCACAAAGTAAATGGGTACAAGACAAGGCACTATTGGGGACATTCGCAAAAGCTAGCGACTTTCTAATTTACGTATGCAGGCTCGGCCATAACAAGAACTATGACAGAGAAGTTTCCTCGCAAATGCAAATACTGTGATTACTGCGTCAAGCTTCCACGAACTATCGCATTAGCCAGCACGGTACAGGCTTTTCTGTCGCTTATCCCTCTACTTGATTGTTTTATTTTCTCTGTCTGTAGCTTTGTTTCTTCATCCTGATCTCGTTATTAATGCAGCAGTATAGTGTTCGAGCCGTTAGCAACATGCCCCCTTGACGACAATTTATTGTCCTCCTACTGCCTTCTATGTACCAGAAGTGTAAGCTCTGCCATCGATCTACAAACGAAGTCTTGACCTTTGCTAGAAGCCTTTAGCTCGTTAAAGTTTGGGCTACAGTGTACATGCGCGTTAAGAAATGAAGCCAGTTATGACAGCAATTAACGTCCGCGTCACGTTGGATTTTATTCTGTTTAGAACGACGGCTACAAGTATTCGCATAATACCCTTACCTAAAGTCAATATAGAATGCTTGCACATACACGCAAGCAGTTTAACCACGATACCGTGCTGAATTTTCCGATACGGAAGGTTATCCGCTATATGCAAGAGTTTCATTGACTACACTTATCTAGAGCGAGTATCGCTCTACATAGGTTGGAACTTGATTATCATGCAGTTTTTATCTACGCCCACTACTTCGCTTGCAATTTATGCCGTAATGCAAATAACAATCGGGCGGACGTAGAGCGTGAAATGGGAAAGGGTCGAACGTGCATCGCATAACACTGAGTTTATTTTCTAGCTTGCTTTTTTGCAATACAACTGTGTCTTACAGTAAAACATACAAAATATATTGTGGTGAAGCTTTTATGTAATGCTGTGAAGGGTATGAGGAGATGAACGGGGCACTACGAAGAGGTACAACGCATGTCACTTAAAATTTACACGCACGTATTGCACACAGTACATGAGTTCGACACGTTTAATAAGCGTAGCTGCTGCCTTCCACAGCCTTATGACGTCATGCTTCGCTTGACTAGAAGTTACAGCGTGAAACTATATATATACACATACGAAAAAGAGAAGGCACAACGGACAATTTCAAGTGTGAGATACCCACGCGCGCAGAGCAGTATTCTTTTCAAGTTCCTTGTCCTTTCGCACGTAAAACCATTCGAAAGCAACCAGCAACTTTAGGGCGGCTGATCGTGATTCTCGAACACCTCCTAGACATAAACTTATTTCGTGCTCCTGTGACTGGATTTTGCTAATGCTACCGTCGAAATGTGACTGGGCGTTGTATGTACCGTTATATTCAACCTATTCGGTATTCGCGTGACTGCATTTTATGTTAATTACGTTGTTATGTGACTGGACTGTATTTTGTGTTGTTTTTCGTTTCGCTATGTGACTTGACTTCCTGCTTATGTGATTTTCTTCTCTTTTTTTTTTGGGCTTGACTGACTTCCGTGAACTGTACCTAGGTACTCCTTTAAGTAATTTTTTTCATTGTTCTTATTTTCAAAAATTTTAATATCTGTGAAATGATGTAGCCGGCGCTATCTAATATCGCCAACATCTCCTAAACACCGTATACTTAAAAAATAAAAGCTTTTTTCTAGGAGTCCAACTCGCAGCAGTCAGAGTATCAAAACAGTGTTCAAGCCACCAAAGGTTGCCGGAGGCTGTATAAGTTGATAAGTTACGATGTCCAATAAGGTCGGCAGAATCTGATCAACTTTACAAGATTAGTGCATCCGAGGACATCCGCATGAACTACGCCAGTGATTCGCTTACGCAGCTTAAACCATGAGCGGAATTTATTTTTTTTTTTAAACGTGGCTTGGTAGCACCCCTAAAGTCCTCAATTTTCGCGAATATCTAGTTACTGCCAATTTATGCGTAAATCGCGTTGCTTGAAAGATCACCAAGAAGGTCGCGAAGGCCCCCAAAAGGGGAAAAAGGCGGTTATACTAAAAGCTTTATAATTTAGTGACTTTATCGCGAAATTACTAGCACCTCCCGAGGACTGTGCCGCCTTTGTAAGGCGCTTGCGTATAAGCAGAGTGCCAATGTTCGTAAGAAGCTGCCGTCGATCACAATACAAGTCTGCGAGTCGCTGTTTATCAGAGCTTTTTTTTTCTTCTTTTCTGTATATTCGACCCAGAGCCTAACAAACTGAAATAGAGTTTATTGAAATGGACACTCAGTACACTCGACACACAAAAAAGAAGAAGCAGGGCAAGTGCTCATTCAAGGCAGTGGATAAAAGAAAGCAGACTTTTTTTGTGTGTGTGCCGCGTGTGTAGGGAGTGTCTATTTTAATTAACTTCTGAAGAAGTGACATTCGGGCGAATCGGATGCGGTTAAACATGTTGAATGGTTAAGCGCAAAACGAACGAGGACAGAGGCAAAGCAAGGCAGCGCTGGTGTTTGTGATTCCCTTGTTCCCCTCTGTCCTCGATCGTTTTGCGCTGAATCATTAAACATGTTCGTTAAACTTAGTTGGAATGCAGCGCACGTCCTGTCGTGTCTTTCAGTATGTTTGTCGCAACATTTAGCGCTGGATAACATTTATGAAGAAAAAAGACCTAGAACCTCCTCGTAGTTTTCCCTCTTTCGTTTATTCTTGCTCTCTTTCCTTCCTTCTTTCTTTCCTGCTTTCTTCATTGCTTTCTTTATTTCCTTTTCTCTTTCCTTCTTTTCTTTCTTTCTTTCTTTCTTGCAAGTTTTGCCACCTGTGACACAACCAGGCTTGCCAACTAGCCAACTGTACAAACTCTCGCAGCCATCCCTGGTTTCTTTCTGATAAAAGTTACGGCAGCGCTGGGCGCCATTTGAAGCGGGAAGTAAACAGCACCTTATCCCAGCCACGCTATTTGCAACATCAGAAGGCCTCACTATGTACCATACACAAATTTTGCGAAAGCACGGTTAGCATTTTTTGTTTTACGTTGTTTACGATATTTACCTGCTGGGGCCCAGTCGGTTCCGCTTGGAGATGGCGCGTAAAAGCACGTCCACGGAAAGGCAACACATTTTTCCCGACCCAGACAGCGAGCACTCGGCACAAGCTGGCGCATCATCAGTATTTTCTCACCATGCGGCTAGGTGTAGTGTACGTACGTAATTCGCTGCACTAAAATGCGAAGAAGCGCATGGAAACAGTGTTCCGTGCATTCAAGCTATGGTGTTCGAGTGTTTCGAGTTGACAAGTGGTTAGGGCCGTTTACGTGCGCGGAAGCATTTTAACGCGTCCGTGGCTTTTAAGGCGCTACCACCATAGCGGCATAATGTTTTTCAAGGAGCAGACCCGTATTCATCCCCAAGCGAACGGAAGCTGAGCGTTTGCTTGAATGACACGCAACCCCGATAAAAAAAAATAGCATAATAATTGCTGGGGTTTCATGTCCAAAAACCGCAATATGATAATGATGGACGCCTTAGCGAAGGGCTCCGGAAATTTCGACCACCTGTGGTTCTTTAACGTGCACCTAGATCTAAGTACGTGGGCCTCTAGCATTTCGTCTCCATGCAAATGCGGCGGGCGCAGCCGGGTTTCGATCTCGCGACCTTCGGGTCAGCAGTCGAGCGCTATAACCACTAGGCCGCGGCGGTGGGTAGAGCGATATAGAGAGACAGAAAAGCAGGAAATGAAGGTGAGGTGTCCTAATATTATCAGGCAAGCACATTTTCAACTAGGGATTGTTGGGTGCCGCCATGTTTAACTCTGGACTGTCTTAAATATGGGTGACCCCAAAAATGCACCGCGGAGAAAGCAATGCCAGCCTCTTTGTACTCGCGTGCAACCCTCCAGAAAGGGGGCGTTCCCTCTCTCAGATGCGGAATTGTGCTCCACCTAGGAAAGATGCTTGCTGTTACAGGCAGGTAGTTCGTTTGCGCCAGCGTATATAGTATCCATATCTTCTCCTTCAAGTTGCTGTCGGACTCACCTTAAAAATCTACAAGACATGCTTTTAACTTCACTTCATCGTCATCCGTACATTTCTTTCAACCGCTGCTCACCAAAATTATAAATAAAAGCTTACTTGATTCCTAACCACTGCGGGTTAAAATTTGCACTCTAGCTTTTTCTTTTTTCATATGGCAGCCAAAGTTGCTTAACAGTCACACTCCCACATAAAAATGTGAGGCAGTGGTCAAAGTGCTCAGCGCTGCCTCAAATTTGGCTAGAAGGTATTTTGACTGAAAGCAAAAGGCGATATTGAGACGCGTACATTGTTGCACGCAGTAAACTCCACGAGGCGTTTTTTTTTCAGTATAGCAGTGAGAGTCACAACAGTGAAACACTACACTCGCTGTGCGTGTCTCGTTATCATCCAAGGCGTGGATGGTAATCACTCAACCACTTTGTTCTGAATATACAACTTTCGTTACAAGGGTACATTCCATTCACGACCTTTTGTTCTAAACACATTCTCGCGGTTTTACTAGGACTCGTATATTGGCGCGTTGTACAAATTACCGTTCTCTTAGAGTATACATAGCACTCAAAGTCGTCCCCATTTCGTTTAAACACACCCACGCTTAGTTTCAATACGAAATAAATACGAAAAATGAACAACATAACAGCACACATCCCACGCTCTACGCCGCCTCCGTGTTACTGCGCAATCCTTAAAAGCGCGTATGGGGGACGAATTTATTTTTACCTTGTCTACCCTCGCTTGCAGGTCGCAGTGTCCCACATAGAGACGAACGAAATTCTTATTCCCACTCAAGGAAAAGCACTTTAGGTGATCTTAACGTTCCATTTAGGCGTCTTTAATGGCACTAGCGCCTAGCGTTGCGCGAACTTTTGATTCACGTCGATAGAGTGAAAGAAGTCTCTCCTATGAAGTGTATGTACGATCTTGATGACATATCCACAAGAAAGCAGCCTGCTTTTTCAAACAACTCATTCAATCTGTTTAAGTGCACTCCGGTAACCTGAGTGTTTCCCATACTCTGAAACTCCGATAGTCCGAACCACACAACGCTAAGGACTCAACGACTACGAACATTCGTAAGAGCGCAAAGTGTTCGGAACTTGAGCCGAGTACGATCTTGCGGAGAAGGAATAACATCGCCGGCGGCTTTAGCGATGCTTTGACAATGTGGGCGGACTCAGTTCGCGCTTCTTCGGTACCTTGGAACCCCGCGAGATTGTCTCATACTGAGACAGGCAAGGCAGCCTCAATACACGCCTCGCAAACAGACTTTTTCCCGCGTACACCGCCAAAGTAATAAAGCCCGGTGGTCGCGCACATGAGATATAAATAAAGAATGAAAGGAAACGGTTGCAGGGAGTCTTTCTCATGAATTGAAGGCGACGCAGTATTCTGTAATGACGCGCCAAATGAAAATGCACACACACAAAAGGAAAGACAGCCCTCCGTTAACAGGTGTTGCAGCTGCTTTCTTTCTTGCTTTCTTTCTCTTTACATCTGTGCTTTCATACTTTATAGGAGAAGTGGGTTCCGGCTGGTCTTTACAGAGATTTGTATTTCACTCACGAATATTACCCCGTGGCGCAGAAGGCACCGTCGCCTTCATTTCACGTAATGAAGAAGAAGTAATACGAAGGCGAGATTGGGTTGTTCTTTTTTTTCTTTTCAGCTCACCATGAAGACTGTTTACTTATAGAAAGATTGATCTCAACTTCATCTTTTATTACCTGGCCTATAGAATGGGTCAGAATGAAGTTTCCGGTTAACAAACCACTGCAGTATGCGAGTCAGTCACTGGACTCAAAGAAAGGCGTCTTAGTCTTGTTACTGATACAGTAAGAATATCCGCATTGTTTAGGGAATTTTTAATTTCACATGTATTTGATTTTATTATACCAAGAGTCAAATAGATTTAATTACAAGTCCACCTATACACCTCCCTGGTGTTTATATACTTTTCTCCGGAAATACACGGCCGAGATATGGCTTATGGGCAAGCGTTCTCTTTTCTTGTTTTGATGCTTCGCTGGGAAGCTATCCTCAAGGTAACAAAAGAAAAATTAGGGGTGAGGTTTCTTGAAAAGAAGTGGCTTAGTACGCAAAGCACTTCATGCAGCGAAGCACATGTATAGCAGTGCACATGTGTTTTATTACACCTTTACAACAGGGCAGTACCAACACCAACCGACATTTGCCAACGTTCTGAAGAAACTTCGTAGCAGCGGAACACGGATGAAAATAAAATTGAAGCAGCTACGCACTAGTAGTACGAAGACTAAAGAAATGGCGGAGCCTGGTGGCGTTGCCCCATCTTTTCCCTCCTCCTCACCTTCACTTTAATTTCCCACCCCTTGTCATACTATACTATACTATACTATCTATACTATACTATACTACTATACTATACTATACTATACCCGCCACGGTGGTCTAGTGGTTATGGTGCTCGTTTGCTGACCCGCAGGTCGCGGGATCGAATCCCTGCCGCAGCGGCCGCATTTTCAATGGAGGCGAAAGTGCTTGAGGCCCGTACACTTAGATTTAGGTGCGAAGCACCGGCGTTTCCCATAGAGACACGTCAATAGCTATGAGAGGAGAGCGCCCTCTCATTACTACAGACAGCACCGCAGACAGCGTCCATTGCAGAAACAGAGATTTTCCTGAGCCAACGCGTCGTCTTATCTGCCACTCGGAGAAGCGCACGTGGCATTGTTTCTCGCGGGCGAGCGCGCCGTCTTACTTGCCACTTGCTTTACCGTGGCGGGATACGACGACAGGAGACGCCGACAGCCCGAGCGTATAAGGTGCTTCCCACCTAAAAGGAAAGGGAACGAGGACAAGTGCTGCGCTTGTATAGTACGCGAATGGGAAATAGTATAGTATAGCATGGGGATGGGAAAGAGAAGCGGTGGTTAGTTAGGAGGACGGAACGGTCACCGCTGTTTCCTCAGTCTGCGCACCATTAATGCGTAGATGCCCGATTTTAAAGCGAAAGCTGTTATGAGATCACAAGAAGGGCCGTTTTTGGCGCCGTAGTTGTCCGCCGCCGCCGCCGGTGTCCGTAACCACTATCGCGCGAAATAAGAAAAAGAAGAAAACCAAATAAGCAAAAGTTTCCAGGATAGAACGATCTTTTAACCTGGGCCCTCAGCGTGGGAGCCCAGTATTCTACCTCTGAGCCATACAGACTTTTTTCCGTGGTATTTATTACACTGAGTATTACAATGCACAATAGGAGCACAAATAAGGAAAACAAAAGTACAATCGCATTGCGACAATAAGCACTCAAGCGTTACTAAGGGCACATTGGATGGCTAACAGAACGTGCAGTATAACAGTGAGAGTCCTTCACATCGTGTTATACAGGAAAGGTGGGGAGACCGAGCACCTCACCAAGAGGGGGTACCAGTCCGGTCTAAAGTCCAGGTCGTCATAAATGTCCTTTAGGTGACTAGCCATTCGAATAAAGTGTATGCTTGAAGAAATGGTGGGTTCTGCGTTACAGTCTTGCATACGTGTCTTCCATAAGCTATGCATACCCATGAGGAAAAACATATCATATGGCACTTCATCAAGCGATATTAGTATAAGATAGCGTATGGTGTGAGAATTAATGACAAAACTTTTCTGCAGTGTTCGCTGAAGGACATCCCAGAAGATAATAGCGCTTTGCAGCTAACAAAGCAATGTTCTATTGTTTCCGGCCCATCACATAGGCGGCAGCTAACAAAAGCAACAAAAATACCTTTTCTTTTTAACCACGTGTTTACCGGCAGTGTTTCAGAGTGGAGTTTATAGAACAATGTTTTTGAATTAGGAGGAAGATACATTTAAAAATTGCGCACACGTTTCAACGCATCGTGGCCTAAAAGATCGTAGTACAATGAACGCTACAACGGAGGCGGGAAGAGCATAGTTAGTAAATCTTTATGTAGTACCTTGCGCAAGACTGTGTATAGGTATTCCATGGAAAAGCGAGCTTTAAGAAACCGAACTGCGGGGTAAACTTCCTTCATAAATCCCCACAAACACGGGCGTTCGGAGACGTTTGATGAAACAACTAAGTCTGGCAAGCAATCAGCAAGTGTAACCTGCAAGAATGAACGGATTACGGCATGGGAATTGTCTCGAAAAAAGAAGAACCGTGAAACTGTTTGCCATAGATAAAGATGTACTAATCCCAATCCACCCTCACCAACTGGCCTGAAAATGTTGTCACGACGCATGGGCTCAAATGTCGAAGACCATATGAAAGTAGCAAACATTCGATGAAAGCGCTGTACATAAAATCTTGCGCAATGGATAAGTTGCAATACGTAGTAAAGCTTTGTTGCTAGGAAAGTATTGCAAGGTTCAGCTCTCCCAGATATTGAAAGTCGATAGGGAACAAATGTCTGGGCCTGTCTTTCATGCTTAGGAACGCGCTCCTTCCAGTAATACGCACTGAATCTATACGCATCTAGTGGTACACCGAGGTACTTTGGCGGGATTCGTGTCCAATTAATCCCTGCGAACTGATTAATCCCCACGAGCAAACCATAGTCCTAAACTCTTAGAGGCATTTAAACGAGCTTCTGATACAAGGCCAAACTTTGCAATTGTAGATACCACATTTTCTACACTTGGTTTGTCTAGCTGTACAAAAGAAAGCGACATCATATGCAGAAGCTAATACTTTAACTCGCTGCCTAATATACTGAAGCCGCGATTACAACTGGACTGTATTAGGCTTAAGCACAGTGGCTCTAGATAAAGTGTAAACAGAAGTGGTGACGTCGGGCATCCCTGTTTCACCGAAGAGCAAATAGAAACGGGTTTCGTGAGTTGACCATTAACAATGGAACGAGTTGAACTTTCATTATGACAAAGTTTAATGCCTTTAAGCACAATAGTGCCAACATTGGCATGCTCAATAAGAGAAAAAAAGGAACGAATGACTAACACGATCAAAGGCTTTCGCAAGGTCTACCTGTAGCATTGCAAGCTGTTTTTCATAGCCATAGCAAAACTGAAGAACTGTACGAGCAACGTGTATATTGTTTTGTAAAGATCGGCCCCTAATTCCACATGTCTGATGAGAACCAATGAGAATCGACATCGCTAATTGCAACCTATTTGATAATACTTTCGCGAAAATTTTGTAGTCAAATTGGCCTGTAACCTTCGACGGAGCGAAGTTTTTTTCTTTTTCAGAGGTTTTCTGTATTATTTGAAAAATATCCAGCCATACGGGAGAAAGCGTCTTTTTGAAAGCTTTGTAAAATTCAGCTGAGATGCCATCAGGGCCAGGTGTTTTCGATAAAGGTAAATTGTCAATTGCACGCTCAATTTCCTGTATCGTAATGGGTCCATTAATGACTGCGCAATCATCGTCCTTCAAGGGGCTCAAGAGAGAAACAAAACTAGCCTTCAGGTGAACGTCAGGATCATCAGAGAGAGAACTAAATAAACTTTCATAGTACTTTTCGAACTTCAAAGTAATGTCTCTTGCATCTTTTATAAGAGCACCGTTAGAGTATAAGTCTGGAATTACTTTAAAAATTGCATGGCGTTGTTCATCCAGTGAAACTTGACGCGTCGGTTGCTCAGAATTTAAGGTGCGCCGGTTTCGAGATCGAATACGCACCCCTTTGTAGCGGTCTGCATCATATCTTTGAAGCTGACATTTAATATTTTCGATTTCATTAATGTATGTTCCCGGCATTTCGAATTCCATCTCATAAAGGTTGCAAAGACATTTAAGGAGTGCCTTTTCTTCATACTTTCTATAGTAAGACTTAACAGCTCCAATTTCTATAGCTATAACACGAACTTCATGTTTAAAAAACTCCCAAGCAGCGAATATATGCAAAACAATTGAAAAAGATTGCCTCATTGCCGTCTGATCACGATTCACGAATTCCTGATCGCAGAGAAGCTTTGAGTTCATCTTCTAAAGGGCCCACTGTGGGCGGAAATGTTTATGACGATTTTCACCAATTTGTGCAATAACAATAAAATGATCTGAGAACGACACTGGTTCAGTGCTACAGGACATTTTACGAGAGAGGAGTGATGAGGACAAGTAAATCCGATCAAGGCGAGCATAAGAACATTCCTGAACTTTTTTATATGCCGTTACATGATTCGAGACACCAATGTCAATTAGCCCTGCATTATCTACAATATCGGATAAAAGCTCGCCACTCCTGTCTCGCCTGCCATTAGGATTGTTACGATCATTAGCGTCACATACACAGTTAGTGAAGTCGCCCATTAGTATAGTGCATCTGTCGGAGTCAATTAAATTAGACATATTTTTCAATAGCAGCTGACCAAAAATAGCTCCGAACAGCCATTAGCACAAGGAAAAGTCCCTACGAAAAATGGCGCTGCGCTGACCCAAAATGGCACCGAAGAGCCTCTAGCAGAAGAAAGAGACCTAAGGAAGGATCCCGCTGAAGTTGCTTCACCTGCTTGCGCTGCAACTCCGCAGCAGCTTTTTCATCATGGTGTGGTGTTAGATTATGATATGCTGGCTTCTGTGGATACAACATTACCTAAGCGCCGCGCGACATACAGCTCGGATTCAGAGTGACCCCAGCGACAACAAGTAGGAAGCCACGCCGTCGCCGAACATTTCCGCACAAAGGGAAGTGTCGGCGATCCCGATCTAGGAGGCCTGAGGGGGGTTCAAGGGATGCCTCACCATCAACCCTCAGGACTGATCACATGGGAAAATAAGCGCAATAGAAGGTAGTCACTATGGCGCAATCTGAGAGCGACTTAACTTTGCAACCTTGAACGTACGTGGCCTTAGGTCTTCACAGAAACAGGCACAGCTCCGTAAAGTTTTTAAACGAAAGCGTCTCGACTTTGTCGCCATCCAGGAGACAAAGATCGGGAGCGACGAAGAGACTGAGAGGGCCCTGCGCCCTTTTTTGCCTGAGTATAACGTGTGTGTTTCACATGCAAAAAGTTTATCTGCGGGCTGTTGGCTGTTCCTGAGAAAGAGCCTACCCTGTTCAGCAATCAGTACTTGTGTTGATAACGAGGTCAGATATATATGCTGCGATTTTTTGTTGCAAGGAGAGCCGTGGCGAATTATCAATCTAAATGCGTTTAATGAGGTTTCGAAACGACTTGATCTATTAAAAAAAAGAGCCACACAGATTTCATGTCTGTATGGACCTTATACAGACTTCATGTCGGGAAGGAACCACATTAACATATGCAATGTAGCGTGGTAGAAGAGTAAAATAACAACGAGGCATCACACAACGCGAATTCTATAACCAAGCGTCACACAATGCGAATTGCGTAACTAGTGGGTCGTTTAAAGCTTCCAACCCATTACAAAGGGCTCAGCCATAATTCTTAATCGTCATCAACCGTCGCATCAACAAAGTGCACATAATGCCTTACTGACGATACCTCGCTTCTCCGCAGAATGGCGAATAAATTCACGGTGGGTGCTTCCCAATTTCACAAAAATTGTGATTTGTGGCGTAGTGGGTACGTTGTTGGTGTACTTGTATTAGTGGCCACAAGAGAGCTTAGAACGGGCTCTAGAAATGCCGCTCTTCCAGCTTTCGCCGTGACTGTGCTGCGCTTTCCGCGCAGGCCTGGCATTTTTTTTCCCCTCCTCTCTCTTCTTTTTTTGAACAGTTGTATCGACACTCCCAGAACACCCTTGCCGTAGCCATCGGCGTCGGTGCCGCCGTGAGGTTCTGTATAAGTCCAAATTGATAACATCGCCCCACAGGTCGTACCTCCTATGTGCAAGTGAAAGCTTGCGAGGGCTGCCGGTGATCGCTGCTCAAACGGCGATGAAACTCGCCGTTCACCTCCGTCGCACAAAAGACGCATAGGTGGGTCCCGGAGGAGGGAGGGGAGACAGAGCGAAGCAAACGGCTCATACCTTTTTACGTGTTGGGTTTTCATCGCGAAATTCGCGTTGAAGCCAGTCAGAACGAGGTCGCTTCGCTCGCTGCAGCGGCCGCGTTTCCTTACGCCAGCGTTTATTTGAGTTACACCAGGTCGCACGCTAAAGAAGTAAGCTGCTAGCCTTACTTCGTATAACAGTCCAATTTGCTGCCATTACATTCGTTGCTTCGCCCATGCGGCCAAACTGTGATTTTTTTTTATTACGAACCAGCCCAGTCTCACACTCTGAGCAGGCAAATTTAACCATCAGTAAACCAGCATTAGCTAACATTAGTCAGGGCTAGCAGTATCCGAGTAAATAGAGTAAGTAGTCTGTACGCAAATTATACACGTCTATTTTTCAGCACTTATGTTTCAGTGTGTATTTCGACTTGATTACGCTTCTATTCGATAGTATGTGTGCACAATCTGCATCACTGAAGCTATTTTAGCCCGAATTTTTCCGCAAATATTTTTGTGCTGTTCCAAGGACAGACTGAGAGTGTTCGCAATGTTTCCTCCATTAAATGTTTGCCCACTGGATCCCAAAGCACACTAGATGAGGTCTACGCCAAAATGTACTCATTTCGGACTATGCTGTTCTGGTGATTTCAGGAAGTTTCCTTCCTTCCTTCCTTCCTTCCTTCCTTCCTTCCTTCCTTCCTTCCTTCCTTTCTTCCTTTCTTCCTTCCTTCTTACTCCCCTTTCATACATAACTTTTCCCTTTCATTCTTCTTTCTGAGTAGATCTTACTGCTGGACGAGTTGGTTAACATCTAAGGGATCCAAGTTAACATCTAAGTTGAAGTTTAGCGCCCAACCTGTTGCTTCATTCTCTTTCTACCTCTGATCTATGTTTCTTGTTTAGGCTATTATGAATCCTTCTTTCTCTTCATTCATCCATCCATCCATTATCCATACAAACTTACATTTGCCCGTCCGTGCGTCTGTCCGTCGGTCCGTCCTTCGTCCAAACCCCTGCAAACAGTGTGCAACACACTGTATCAACGCACTTCTCGAGAGTACAAGGGGAACAAAAGTATAGTAAGTACCACGTATTCACCAAGGTCTCGTAAATTATCCGCATTTAAGCACAATAACTTTATTGGTTTTCTTCTTATTTTTGCTTATGTTCATTCGTGACCCGCAATACCCAGTGTTTCAGAAACGGGCGATTCTTCGGTGGACGCGATGAAACTTGAAGGTGCAACAGCGCTGTTGCGAACGTGCTTTGAGAAGACGATGTTCGAACGCAATTTCATTACTCTAATGCTTCACAAATTGGACGGCCGCTTTCGTGTGGCATGATTGCAGCGTGTGTATGGGACAGCTGGTATTAATTCAACGTGCTGTCTCCGTTCACATTCCGACCAATTTGCGACTATCAATCATTATAAACGGTTGCCTATCGGCGACAGGAGACTAAATTTGGCGGTCTAGCTGTAGAAAGAATACTAAAGGTACGTACGCAGCTGAAAGTTCATACATTCGCGCCATCGTCTCGAGGTTAGTAGTTGAAGCAGGACGCTTTTTGCGAGCGACGGGTCTCTGAACTTCTAATACTGCGTGAATACGGCCCCTTGCGTGATACGCTGCAGAGCATTTTTCGAGACTTGTTTGTCTATATTGGAAAGTAGTAACGTTGACCTTGCCCTGGCAAGCATGCGAAGGAAGAGGGCATGGGAAAGTGCTATTCTGAGCATTTAATTGGCGGGGCCGCTAGGCAGAAGAAATAGCTGTGAACGCTATTCCAGACTGTACACGTGGAACACAGTACTGGATTGAAGACCTTAGTGAAACTAGCAGGCTATTTGTTTATCGCACAATGCGATCATTTCTTTTTTTCTCATATTTAAACACTTTTCTTCGTCTTGTTCTCTTTTCTCTGCGGTCATTTCCTTTCTCTTTTGTTTATAGCCGGCCCACAGCATACCATCTCCATGCTTACCCCCTCGCTTTTCCTCTTTCTCTGAATCTAAACCAAAATGTAGTAGCTCAGGGTGCTTGCCACGACGCTGTAATGAACGCAACGTGTTCATTACAGCGGCATGGCTACAACTGCATCTGCAGCAAGCAGCCTACCTTCGGCAATGGGGAACATGTGATATTCAATTTGCTTTGTGCCTCCTTCCCTGAATCCGCCCTTTTTCACGATGCCATGGCGCATGCGCCCTTCCCCTAGCGCAAAAGCAGCGAAACGTCTCTTCGTCTTGGAGGCTTTGCTACTGGCGATACCGCTTATCCCGGCCCCTACCAAAACCCTACCGAAACGGCAGAGGGAGGCACAGGAAAATGAAAGAGGTAGATTTCGAGCATTTTATCCTGCAGACGCTGAGCTCTTGCACTTCTCTACAGTTGATCTTGTGCGAAAGTGTTGGACAACCGAACATTGATAACGCATATTTGCTATAAAAATGGCGAAATATGCGAAAGACACTGATGGAGACTCTAGAAAGACCCTTAACTGCTCCAGTGGTCTCGCGCTTCACTCTCCCAATCAGCTATGTCGCTTTGCCAGCCGACAATATGAGACGAGCCCCACGTTTAAAACCCACCGCACTGATCCACCGCGGTCACGAAAGTGTTTTATGCCGGGGTCTACAAAGTACATTCGTTACGGATATGACGTTGACAAAATGGACGTCAACGGGTGAGAAAGAAGAAAACCAAAAAGAGATCCGCCGCTGGCACTCGAACCCACGACATTGCGGCTGCGACGGTAAGCGCCCGACGCTAAACCAACCAAGATACCTTGGCAGGTGCTGGACACTTTACGGACGCGCCTTATATCTTTCACACATTCTCTCTCGCACAGTGCTTTCTGTTGGCGGTGTATGTAGGCGGAGCGGGGAGGTGCCGCCGTGTGTGAGATGTGACAAGAAGTAATGCGTCACGATCGACGCTTACTAGCGCTTACTCTGAGATTGCGCGTGATATCGAAAGTCATGTGTGCATGATATCGGGGTTGATATCGGAGGTTAAAGCGTCTCGGTACCAGCGAGGGACACTGGCCGCGTTAGACGCAGGCACCCTAGACGCAGTTACGTTCTTTGCCTTTGGCTTCGTGTTAGCGTGCGCTGGCTCATCGAAGTAGTGCAGCTTCCACATGCACGAACGGGATTTCTCTGCCGTCGACTACTTCGACTGCGAGAGCACCGACTAACAAAACTGCTGCAATAAGTGTTGCAGAAAGGACACGATTTCGACGGCTGAATGCCGTGCCTTGGTGGAACGAGACAGACGCTAGCGGGACTCACGCGTTTGCAGCTCAAGCTACGAACCTCTATGAACTAGGCGTCAACATGGGTGAATCCACACCAGACAGCGCTATAGCTGCCAAGCACGAATAGACATTGTACAAGCTCTCATGTATCACTACACAATAAGCACTACTTCTGTGAAGACACGTTTCACTGTCGTGTTATACCGATTCCTATGACGGAGGGATCAGTCATATTTTTTTATGATTTATAGTGTATCTGCCGCTGCGAACTTTGATCTGATTTCACTACTATCCTGCAAAGCCCTTATTTAAGTGAAATGAGAATATGAAGTGGAGAAAAAAAAGTCACAGTTTCGCCGCACCGGCGAAGCAATGAATGCGATAGCAATAAAATGGAATATTTGAAGTTTAAGGCGCGAATAAGACACGGACGAAGATAAGGAACACACACACGGAGCGCCACTTCCAACATAGATTTATTTCGAAAGAGCACAGAACATATTTATACACCACGTGCGCCGTCAACGTGCCTCAATGCGCAGTCGCATTCAAGTAGCGTAGCTCATTTGGCGATAATGAAATGGAGGCAACGCTGACGCATAGATCACCTGATTCGATTATTTTCTTAGCCTCAATAATTAGTCGTACTCATTTATCAGGACTTCGGCCGACTACCGCGCAGGCGCTAAAGTCCGGAACGCAATGACAATCCCAGCAGTGTATCGCGAGGTGGCCCTCTCTGCCATTTCTGACGTTACTATTATGCTGTCTTAGCCTGTCATTCAGGCATTGTTCGGTCTGGCCAACGTAACTTCTACCACACGACAAGGGGATCTCGTAGACCACGCCCTTCTGACAGCTTACATGCTTGTTCTTGTGGTTGACAATGCAGGCCGGAGCTTTCCTGGGGAAAGGGTTAGGCATCTTGCAGAGCCTGGAAAGTTTTAACGGGGCAGATAAGACCACCTTTACAGCAATATGATCGGCAATCTTTTTCAAACTATTGGATACGCGGTGTACATAAGGAATCACAGCAAGTTTGACATTGCTCTGGGGCGGCTCCTCACTTAGGCGGCGGTTCCGCGACTTCGTCAACATTTTCTCCGCCACAGACACCAGAATGTGCTGTGGGTAGCCTGCCTCCTCAAGACGGTCAACCTGCTTGAGGAAACTGTCAGCTGCTCTGTGTGGGCAGGATTTCTTGAAAGCATTCAGCAGGCACATGTGGGCGATGCTACGTTTGACAAGCTTAGAATGGGACGAGCTAAAAGGTAGCAGTGGTTTGTTTGCACGAGGCTCATATTGCCAACATGCATGGTCAGTTGCTAAAAACAATCTTAGATTTAAAAATCTTCTAGTCAAATCTACCGAAAGTTCGTGTGTCACTATTAAGGGAGATAAAACATGTCTAAAAGTTGTCAAGGTGTTAGTGACGACTTGGTCGGTGTCCATGAACTTTTTGTCTATGAGGACTAAAAAATCATCTACGAATCTAAACACCTTGATAACACCGCTACCTTCGAGAAGGCTAGAAATTGTCCTGCCAGCGCGAGCTAAAAACAAGTCACTTAAAAAAGGCGCTAAACAGGAACCTATACAAACGCCGCTCTTTTGCAGGTATAGGCTACCGTCCCACTCTACATAGGTCGAACTCAGATGCAGTTCTAGCATTTCCATGAATTTTCCTTCTGGGATACCTGCGTCATTTTGAAAAGACAGGGGGCCGTATCGGTCTATGCTGTCCTAGACGCTCTGAAGCAACGCATTTTTCGGCATAGTACAAGTCTTTCAGGTCAATAGAAAAAGCTTCCAAGGCTACCCCTGCTTGACCGTAAGGAAAGTTAACTACTTCACTGGACTCTTTCACCCGATAGGGATCGTCAACCGTAAGAAGCCGGAACTTATCGAGCAGGAAGACGGCGAGATATTTCTGCCAGGTGTTACGTTCTGACACGATTACTCTGAGGGAGCAACTCTCCTTGTGGGTCTTTGCACTGAAGAAGACCTCGAGAGCATCTGATTTGCTACTTTTGATGTCCCTAACCAACTTTGATAGGTTCATACTCTCACCGAGCTTCTTAGCTTCACTTTTTAGCTTTTTCATGTGGACGTTTCCGCGGCACTGAAAGACAGAACTCAACGCTTCACGCACGAACTTTCGGTAGATTTGACACACGAACTTTCGGTAGATTTGACTAGAAGATTTTTAGATCTAAGATTGTTTTTAGCAACTGACCATGCATGTTGGCAATATGAGCCTCGTGCAAACAAACCACTGCTACCTTTTAGCTCGTCCCATTCCAAGCTTGTCAAACGTAGCATCGCCCACATGTGCCTGCTGAATGCTTTCAAGAAATCCTGCCCACACAGAGCAGCTGACAGTTTCCTCAAGCAGGTTGACCGTCTTGAGGAGGCAGGCTACCCACAGCACATTCTGGTGTCTGTGGCGGAGAAAATGTTGACGAAGTCGCGGAACCGCCGCCTAAGTGAGGAGCCGCCCCAGAGCAATGTCAAACTTGCTGTGATTCCTTATGCACACCGCGTATCCAATAATTTGAAAAAGATTGCCGATCATATTGATGTAAAGGGGGTCTTCTCTGCCCCGTTAAAACTTTCCAGGCTCTGCAAGATGACTAACCCTTTCCCCAGGAAAGCTCCGGCCTGCATTGTCAACCACAAGAACAAGTATGCAAGCTGTCAGAAGGGCGTGGCCTACGAGATCCCCTTGTCGTGTGGTAGAAGTTACGTTGGGAAGACCGAGCAATGCCTGAATGACAGGCTAAGACAGCATAATAATAACGTCAGAAATGGCAGAGAGGGCCACCTCGCGATACACTGCCGGGATTGTCATTGCGTTCCGGACTTTAGCGCCTGCGCGGTAGTCGGCCGAAGTCCTGATAAATCAGTACGACTAATTGTTGAGGCTAAGAAAATAATCGAATCAGGTCATTTATTCGTCAGCGTTGCTCTCCATTTCATTATCGCCAAAAGAGTTACGCTACTTGAATGCGACTGCGCATTGAGGCACGCTGACGGCGCGCGTGGTGTATAAATATGTTCTGTGCTCTTTCGAAATAAATCTATGTTGGAAGTGGCGCTCCGTGTGTGTGTTCCTTATCTTCGTCCGTGTTTTATTCGCGCCTTAAACTTCAAATATGTTAAACCAACAAGCCCAGTCTGCCATTCTTACCACTTAAATTGGAATGTAACGCGAAGCACGGAAAGCAGCTCGAAATTGCCAGCGCGTCGCTCGAGCCCAAAGGACGCACGAAAAGAACGCACACAGGACGAGCGCGGACTATCATGCGTCACAGCTCGACAGTTGAAGCGCACTGCTGAAACATAAAGCAGGACGCACGAAACGAACGATCAGGTACACACAGGACGAGCGCGAACTAAATGTCGCAGTTGTTACCTACTTCTGTTTGAACAGCGCGCTCCTTTCGTAAACGCGTCCGCTGCAGCGAGCGAAGTGACTTTCGTACGCTCTGTGACTTCAGCGTGGACATCGCGGGAAAAGCACAGGACATACAACCCCCCGCTCTACCCCCCCCCCCCCCGCCCGCCCCCTCCTTTCCTTGAGATAAGCGCACTAAGGCGACCACGCCCTGTATAGGGCGAAGAGCAACGGCGTTCGCAGGAGCGGGGCGACGATATTTAAAGCGCGCCACGCGCGAACATCACGCCATCTATGTGGTGACTAAGGAACCATGATGAAGTAAATGGTGTATATAAATAGCTCGCCGTTAGCAGGCCGAAAGACGTTGCTGTTCGTGGCCTAATGTCTAACGCCGCGCGCTGGGAAGCGAGAGGTCGCCCGTTCGATTCCGCGCGAGGGGAAGTTTTCCTGAATATCTTTCTTTGTGTCTCTTATATATATATATATATATATATATATATATATATATATATGGAGAAGGTATACGCTTCTAAAAAACTTTATTTGTCGACGTTTCGATCGGAGACCTATCTTCATCAGGCTGAAATTTACCAGGCTTCGATGCGCTTTTATATCATCATTCTCCGAGCCGAGAGAGAGCGAAAAAGGTTAAGAAAAAGTACATACAACAAAAGGAAAAGAGAGAGAAGTAAGAAACCTGACGAAAAAGAGTCGCGAACACACCATGTGCACATACTTTGACTGACATAAGAATAACACGTGTTTCATGAAAAAAGAAAAGGTCGTGAACACACACGTGCGCATACTTTGACCTACGAAAGACACGTGTTTTTCGTAGGTCAAAGAAATGAAATGAGCACCACTAATGGTCAAAGAAGAGAAATGAGCACCACTAATGTATCTAATATGAAAGCGTTTTCACCTTGTTTGAAGCACACAGCTGTAGTATCCTTTAAAGCTCAAGTTAACCGCGCAGAAAATAGTCAAAACCTTCACTGTAGATCAAGGGAGCAACAGCGCGAGCACACATCCACAAGAGAGACGACACGGACACACAAGCGCTGTGTGTTCGTGTCGTCTCTCTTGTTGGTGTGTGTTCCCGCTGTTACTCCCTTAATCTACAATGAACCAACTCGCCCAAAATGAAGTATTAAAGAAAAACTTCACACTTAGAAAAAAAGAAAACTCGACGGAGAACGTTTTTTTTTTTCGTTTTTCTTCAGAGGGATGAGTACTCTGATATTCATACGTATTCAACACTTGTTTTATTTTTCTGAGTCAGGAATTCGCATGCGGAAAGTCAGCAATGCGATTCCCCAGTAAAAAGTGAATAGTACGAGTAACAGATAGTAAATGACGCCAGGCGTCTTTAGAGCGTGTTTCCATGAGCATAATCAGCCGTATCGAGTGGAGTGAGGGCGAAAGACACAATGACGGGATGTTCGAAAACAAGAGCCCAACTTCTCGTAATAAATGAAGCGGAAAATTGATTACGCCTGCGACGATAGAGCGCCCATTCTCTTCCACAGTGACTCCTGACAAGATTTCATCCGAGAGCGCTGTGTTGAGGGCAGCGCGTTTGTTATGCGTAGATATAAGTAAAGCCCTGTATAAGTGCTTGTGTAACCACGCCAACACGTCAAGAAGTCTTGCGCGGTTCGTTGTATGCCCTCTGACGTCAGGCGGACCCCTTTGCCCAGAAGGAGTGAACCGTAGCCCACTTTATTGGTATACTGTCATCAGCGCTATACGCCTGTGAAAGATGTCAGGGAGTGGCGTCCTAAGTAGGGCATAAGGGCATTCAGTGGCGTAGTACTGCGGTGCGGGTTATCGTTCTCGGTCTACGTGCAGCCTTTTCTTTCCTCGGGTCGAACGTACGTTGTTGTGACAGGTCCTTCTGAGAATGCATTCTCGTCATCACTACGCGGACAGCATATCGATAAGCAACGGCAACAAGCACTCTCGTAGGTGTCGTCGCCGTCGTATTTTGCCTTCTCCGCAGAAAGTGCTCCATCTCCGTTCCTAAAGGTCATCCTCGTAACGCACGCTGGAAATCGTGAAGACAAGAAGGGCTTTCAGAAAAGGACTGCAGTCACTTCCTTGCGCATTATGACGTCGCTAGTAGGAAATATAGTCGAAGTATATTCGTTCGTGATTCTTTTATGATAATGGCGGTTTGTTTATGTGCGGTCTATTGGCGTTTTAGCAGTGCAATAAAAAAGGACAGTGCGTGAACAATCATTTTAGTCTCACAAGAAAATGACGGAAATTTTCCTAGGGTGTCCTTGTCCAAGTGAAATAAAGATATATTGGTACGTGCGGACATTAGAGTGTAGAAGTGTAAACGTAAATAAAATCGACATATGAAAAACAAAGGCGAACCATTGCATAATATCGACGCTAATATTTTATTGCACGACCGTGCTTATAAAATAGCTATTCATTGCGCTGAAAGTTGTACCTTCAAGGCCGCTATGTGTCCACTGTTCATACATCGTCTCTTGTAGCAGTTACAACTATTATTATGAACCCTCGTACTTACTAATATTACGGACCCTCGTACTTTCTCGAACACTTGAATTGAGCTGAGCACGTTATTTTTCAGCTGCAGGCGTGCTGTATACTAAACAAAGCTCTCAGATAACTAGATCTAATTGGGAACCTCGGGAGGTCAACATTATTCTCGAGCCTGCTCACCAATCAACTAATAAAAGCAACAAAAAAAGAAACGAAGAAGAACTTCGGAACATTCACCTCTGTAAACTTAGGCAATTTTCTAAAGCTTCCTTGAACTTGTGTAGTGTCGCTTGAACGCACGCCCTGCAAATCAAAGGCTGTCCCTGATACTATCGTCAAATGTTATGCGAGGCAATATTCATCGAGTTCGTCAAATAACTGTCAGAATCAGAATCAAATTTTATTGTTACTATTTTATTGTTCAGTCGAAGACTGAATCGGAACCTCCTGTACATGATGAACATAAAAACAAATAAGACATAGGATCGACAGGAGGGGAAAAATTACAATAATTATAATGGTATAGGTGATCAAGCACATTTCAAATTACAAAGAAAGCATGTAAACACGAGATGTAAAGAAAAAGAGAAACTAAAATCACACCATCTCCCGCTAAAGGGGACCATGAGGCGATGCGAAGCAGTATTTCGGCATGTAGAGCCCGGGTTTCAGAGGGGGAGTGGAGAGGGGGAAAGGGGAGAGGGGAAGTGGAGAGGGGGAGGGAGAGGGCGACAGGAGTGGGAGGGGAGGGGAGAGGGGAAGTGGGGAGGGTATGCGCATGCGCAGTAAGGACGGTCACGCCGCACACCACCACCACCACCACCGGATTGAACTCCGCTATAAGATGCTTCACATCTAAAAATATAAGAGAGCATGCTTTAGGGGCTATGAGAATGAAGTGCTACGTGTTGTTGTATTGGTTGACAAAGAGCTTTTTTTAATTCTATTTTAATTGTTTTACAGACGAGTGTAGATTCATTGATTTTAGGACGAATGACATGGAAATCCATATGAAAAGTGAGCTAGAATGAGCGGTTTTTTGCCATAGTTAGTCCGGGCTTTCGGTAAGATGAAGTTTTTGCCGAAAGCAAATCTAGTGTTGTTGGTATTCAAAAGTGAGGAGGATGGGATGATGGAAATGGGAAATACCTCATTGATATGCTTGAATAACCATATGGCTATATTATACTGAACCATATCGCGCACTGTAAGGACGTTGCAGATATAGAATAGTTCTTTGGAATTGGTGTAATATGAACTAGAAGTGACCATTTTAATTTTTTTGTTTTGAACAGTCTGTAACGGTGCGAGGTAAGTGTTGTAGGTAGTACCGCAGGTAATACAGTAGTTGATGTGCGAATGAATAAATGCGTAGTATAGTGACAAGAGAATGAGACGTGAAAAATAAGGGCGAGACCGAATGAGGATGCGTATACCATAAGACAGCTTTTTCTTGACATGTAAAATATGGCAGTGGAATTTTAGGTTTCTATCTAGTCTGACGCCAAGTAAACACAGTCATTACTAGCATCGATCAAATGATTTGGGATGCTAATTGCGGGAGCCGGTACTAGCGATCGTTGATGTGATGAAAAGAGAATGAGTTGGGTTTTTTTAGGACTCAACCATAATTTGTTTAATTTACACCAGTGTAATACATTGCGAAGATCAGTGCTTAGCTTATTTATTAAACAGTCTATGCTATTAGCGGAACTAAAAACCGTCGTATCATCAGCGTAGAGCAAACATTTACAGTGCATGATAAAATTAGGTAGATGGTTGATATATCTTGAAAACAAAAGTGGGCCCACAATGGACCCTTGTGGTACTCCTATGTTCGTTGTTGTTTGTTTGGAGTAAGTACCAGAAATACTGACCGTTTGGTTTCTATTAGGGAGATAACTACGAATAAATGACACAGCAGGACCGCAGATTCCCATTGCTTCCAGCTTTATGAAGAGTATCTTATGGTTAATAGTATCAAAGGCTTTTGTTAGGTCAACAAAAACAGATCCAGCTAAACTGCCATCGTCAACCGCCTTCTTTAGAAATTCAGTAAGAAATAATAAAGCGAGATCAGTAGAATATTCTGTTCGAAAACCAAACTGAAAATCAGTAAGAATGCTCAACTTGCGAAGGTAATTAGTTAAGCGCTTTTCAAATAATTTCTCAATTACTTTGCTGAGGAACGGGAGCACACATATAGGTCGTTAGTTTGTTACCAATGAACGGTCTCGTTTTTTAAATACTGGGGTCACTTTAGGACGCTTAAGCTCGCGAGGAAAAGTCCCCCTTTTAAATATCAGATTAATGACATCTGCGAGAATATCAGATATAGAGAGAGCAATCAGCTTCATGTATGATGGACTAATGTCGTCTAGGCCAGCGCTAGTGGTTTTTAGATTCCGAATTACGGCGGTTACTTGGTCGGCAAAAGTGTGCAACAAATAGAAGGACTCGCGTAAGCGAGTGATTTGCGTAATCGAAAACTTGGTCCGATGGCAGATTGTTGGAAAAAAAGAAGTCATTGAATGTATCAGCAACGTCACGTGGATTTGAGTGCACAATGTCATTATGAATTATTGAAGTAATGCTTCCTCGGTCGCCGTTTCTGTTTAGAAAAGAATTTACTAATTTCCATTTTTTATCAGAGTTACTCCCACATTCCAATATTTTCTGTTCGAAGTATTTCCTTTTTGCTCTTTTTAACTGCGCACAGAGATCGTTACAGTATTTCTTGTACTTTCCTCTTAGCTCAACATTGAAAGGCTGTTTCTTGGTTTTTTTTTTTCGTAAATATTCTCGCGTCTGCGCATTGCCTTAAGTAATTTATCAGTTAGCCATGGGATTTTAGGTGACGCATTGACTTTATTGCATTTTTTCCTATGCGAATGAAAGTAGTGTAAAAGTAAAGATAAAAAGCGTGAGAATGCTTCTTGGGGGTCGTTGGTTTTCTTTACGGCGAGTGAGCCCGATTTTGTAATGGTCTCGATAAGTGCTTCCTTATCCAAAACAAGTTTGTGAAAGCATGCGGAACGGCAAATGGGAGTTGAAATAGTTTTAAGATGAATGGGATAATGGTGGGTGATATCAGTGGTAATAATGCCTGCTTCAGGAGTGACCGAAAGGTTAGATAGCGCATGGTCAAGCTTCCGCCATCATGAGAAAGAGGTATAGCTTGAGTAATTTGACATTCGTAACCGTAACTGTGATATCAGCTAGAATATGTCGGGGAGTTAGCGGACGAGGTATCAAGCAGTTTTACATTCATGTCACCAGCGATAACCACATTTTTATTTTCTGATGATAATGATTCAAGCACACTGTCTAAGGCGCTGCAAAAATCAGTAATGGAGGTGGAGGGCGAACGATAAATACGACCCAAAATAAAATTTTGGGTCGTATTTATTAGCAACGAACGATCGAATTCTACCCATACGGCTTCACAGTTAGGTAAATTTAGTGCATGGTCATGCCGTCGTTTGAACGCCAGGTTTGATAATACTTAGGTGGCTGCTCCACCATGATTGCTTGATGGTCTGTGTGCGTATTCAGGTGAGTAGTTGGGGAAGCCGGACAGATCTTTATCAGCGTCACAAAGCCAAGTTTCGGTGATACAAATGATAGGAAACGGCTTTGTTATTGTAGAGAGAACATCTTGAATGTCGTCATAATGTTTACGCACACTACGCGCATTGAAATGAATAAGCGAACATGAACTGTTAGAAAGAAATTGATCCAACTCCGAAGTGTTTAGGTACACTGACATGGTGAATCAGATACAGCGATGGCGAAAAAACAACAGCGTATGCGTAAACAACAACAAAAAAAACCGGGATATCTAGATTATAAAAGAGAGGTCAGATGCCTTAGCAATGCGGTAAACCTGACTGTCAGTAGTTTTCCTGGCTTTAATTGCACAATTCTCTGTCCATAAGAATTTCCAGTTATTGGCTTTCTTTAGAGTTAGAGCCTTGGTGAAAAATTATTTATTCGATGGTCTTAGGTGATAATTCACGTACACAGGGCTGTTGAATACGGAAGAGATACCAAGATCCCCAAGACACGACTTAGCTTTACGTGCCTTAGAAATGAATTCATTTTAAATGCGAAGCATTTCTTAGCGAACCTCAGGTACTTTGGCCGTTTCTATCTACGCACCTATCTATCTATCTATTTATCTAGCCGCCTACGTCTGGGCACTCTCCTGGTCGTCTCCATAACTTGTAATATACCAAAATTGGCATAGCAGGGGATCAGGGTATGACGAACACGATTCACTGGTCATGACATGAATAACGCAAAATACCTGTCGCGTACGTCATGAAACCCTTTCTTCAGTCACGTGTGGCAAATGCCCGCGTACCAGAGTTCATGTTATGCGGATATGTGCCACAGGTGATGTATAGTCTCAATCAACACAGTAACAGCGAACACACACACATTGACAAGCAAGGAAAGTGATAATAATAATAATTGTTGGGGTATTATGTCCCAAAACCACGATATGATATGAGAGACGCCGTATAGAAGGGCTCCGGAAATTTTTACCATCGGCTTTTCTTTAACGTGTACCGAGATCGCACAGAACACGGGCATCTAGCATTTTGCCTCCATCGAAATGCGACCGCCGCGGCCAGGATCGAACCCGCGACCTTCGGGTCAGCAGCCAAGCAGCTTAACCGCTACACCACTGCGGCGGACGCCGCAACGATAGTGAGCAGGGTTGCCAATGGTGGCTACTTTTCGCCAAATTGGCGAATTTGAGAGGCCCGTGGCGACCTAAAGTTATGAATGGCGACATGGCGAATTTTTGGCGATTTTCAGCTTAGGTCTACACTGAGTTATGCATCCTAAGCTCAGTGCCTTCCCAACGAATGAGCGGCACTATTCTCTGTATTTTTTCTGGGTTTTGAGGTGCACATTGCGCGCCGTTCTGTATGTCCGTCCTGTAACTCGTGTGTATTTCCTCAATTCATCTAGATGCTTCTAACTCAATTCATCTAGGTTCATCTAGATGCTTCAGAGCTTCGCTAAAGTTTCGCTTCTGAAGGGGCTAGATGACGGGTTGGTCGGGTGTTCCGGCCATTCCGCCAAAGCTCCAACTATTCTGAATAGCTTGGCGACCTATTCACTGCTGCAGTATCCCCTAATCGAGCTCGTATAGCGAAGATGGGCGAATACGCGGGTGTTCGTGCAATAAAAAATTATTTATTCAGGCATTTTCTACTGTTCTGGGTGGACGTGTGCAATGAAAACAATTGCTATATAACATTTTACAATGTCTACCTGTTCAATTATAACGCACTGGATTGACGCGGGTAGATATAAGGGATTATATATGAAAGGGACAGTGGCGTCCGGTATCATATTAGTTCACACTGAAAGGCATAAGACACACTGATGAATGATACCTGTAAGAATTCTGTCTTACTACTTTCAATAAACCTGTTAATCCTTTTTTTCATATGAGGGGATGTAAAGCTGTCTACATACAACGCTTTCGCGGCTTTCGCCTAAGGTTTACCACACTTTTACCTTTGAAACGAGCGGACAGGGATGGAAGGATATTATGAGCGCTTTATCCTTTCATACTTGCGCCTCCGCGCACATCTTGAGGCTAGTCGGAGAACCAGGTGCACCAAGCACTCCCATGGTGAAGGGGCGATGCGCCTGGCATTGAGAGATGTCAATATACTTTAAGGGCTTTGAATGGCACTGTATTCTAGGGGCTATACATCAGTGGAAATTCTTCTTACTAGGACTAGGATATGCCGCACATATCTAGAATGGCGACTTTTTTGGCGAAATTCGTAAAAACATGGCGACTTTTGGCGACTTTCTGCTCGTCGTTTGGCGACATTTACTCGAAAGTCAGTGGCAACCCTGATAGTGAGGAAACAGAAGACAAAACACCCCTGGAAGACGCTCAATTAACGTCCACTCGTCCACGTGGTCAGCAACGTGAAACACGTTGATTACGCAAAAACCGGCGTCAATGCTTCCTAGAATAAATCTTCTGAGAGAACCAGGTATCTCATCATTACCGGTGACTTCAACATTGATTTAACAACACCCAACAACGCTTGGTCCTTATACTGCTTGAAAGACGGATAGGATGTGGAGAGGGCATCAAAAGAACTCGCTGCCACGTCCACGAAAGGAGGCATCATAGATAATTTCATCGTCAGAGGTATCCAAGATTTCTACCAGCTGCACTATAGCTCGCAATTCGCTACACTTAGACTCTTCATAGCCGCGATCACGAACGGATCCGATTAACAAGTCCGGTCCAGCTGCTGGTGCTCGCTGATCACGGTGATGATGACCTTTTAGGGGCGAAGCTCCTTAAGGCGGCACCCGTTCGTCCCTCGTAATCGTCGTCATCGTAGTAGTCCGTAACAAGTCTTACGCTTTAACCTCCAAGGTGGTGCCGGTGGGAGATTTCTCCTGTGCGTTGTTGAACAATAAAAAATTCGCAGCGTGCGCGTTAACTAAAAGCCGAATTCTTCTGTCTCTCATTCCCCATTAGCAGCCATTGGCATGTTCCAGTAGGAAACGTTAGTAGAAGTAGAAGTGTAAGTGTTAGCTAAAAGCTGACTTCTTCTGTCTCTCATTCCCATTAGCAGCCATTGTTTACCTCCAAGGTAGTGCCTGGTGAGATTTCTCCTGTGCGTGATTAAACAATAAAAATTTTGTTCAAAACGCCGTTGATTGATGAAATAAACCAACGAAAGACGCCAGATGTTTTGTAAAAGCAGAACGAAAGAACGCCAGATGTTTTTTTCTTAAAGTGTAGTAGTAGTAGTTGTATGTAGCCACCTCGCCCGATCGTCAACGGACGAGGTGGACCGGCAACGGCGCGAGGACCCTGCCGTACGAGAGTTAAATCACACTAAAAGACATACTTTGCGGGCGATACACTCTAGTCAGCTTTCAACTTTTCGTCTTAATGTACATGATAAAGAAATTATTTCTACGAAAAACGCAAGGCACACCTTGAGCAATATATTTGGTTTTGGGACGCTAAATGGAACCATGAGGCGATGCGAAGCCGGAGCACTTGCACGATCGCGTTCCGTTGGCTTTCGTTGGGCATGCTACCGACCTCGCGTCGTGGAACGCGCGTCCTGTCTTCCCTCTAGCCTTGCCTTTAATTCGCACAGGGCGAGCGGGGAATGCGGTCGCTCTTGGCGCTCTTTCGCTCGGGAGCGGACTTCTTCCTTGCATTTCACCGATCACAAGTGATAATGAAGGGACCACGTAAACCAACAGTACAATAAAAGTTTGATGTTTAATCTATACACTATGTTTCACACTCTTTATATTATGTACTGGGCGCATTTCACGGAAGAGTTTCACGGTTTACAGATGATTCCCTCCGTAGCTTCGCCCCACTCATCATCATTCACCCCGTGGATATGCTGTGATTTTTTTTCACGAACTGTCAAGAACCTCTTCTACACATACACACGGGTTCGTGAAACTCGGGTTCGTCATAACGGTTTCGTCACACGGGTTCGTCATAACGGATAAGTATAAGCATAACAACTGTAACTGTGACTTCAACGTACGTGCAGTGCCCCTGCGTGCGCCACTCGGCTAGGGAAACTTTCCTGAATGAAGCTTAGTTGCGAGTAACGCCTGTCCTGTGCATCTGTGTTCTTTCTTTGTCCTGTTCGGATTCGCGCTATCCAGTATTGAAGAATATAAGCGCTGCATATTAGCTTGCCGCGTCTGGTGTTGGTAACACCCATATTGCTGTTGACATCGTTACGCAACTGTAAATCACTGGTTCTATAATAGATATGCGACTCTTCAACATATGAGTGTGCGTACGCCACTTCCATATTTCTCTAGCGTCATTTTGTAACGTTTCGCTAAATGTGAAAAATTGCGCCACAGCCACCATTCCGCGCATGCTTCGAATAACGTCGATTCCCACGGTACGTCGGATCTGCCATTTTTTTTCTTCGAACGCGAGCGAAACCTGGAAATAACATTCTTTTTTTTTTCCTTGGCTTTCGTAGGGACACGGTGCACAATGTCAAGGTCAGAGGGCACAAAGGGGAAACCTGCAGTATCGCCGACTTTTTGCAAAATCGCTATACAGTCTTCCCCTTGCGTGCAGGGAATGCCCTTGATTTCTACATTGTTGATTTTTGAGTACTGTTGAAGTTGTTGAACCTTTTTTGAGAGCAAGTCGTTTTCGTTCAACCGTTTTTGTTTTTGTTTTTGTTTTTGTTATCGGCGGCAAGTACCGCTTTTTCTGAGCGCAGTGTCTCAACAATGCCATTCCATGCTCTGTTGTAAATCGTCAATTTCGCTTTTGAGCTCCTGAAGATTGCATTGAGTCAGACGGTCAGTCTCGTCGCTGAACTTCGCTTCGATTGCATCCATGCGCTTCGCAAGGTCGGCACACGTCGGCATCGCTTAACAAGTTTCAGTCTCACCATAAAGGGCAAAAATCAATACTTCGGTAGCAGTAGCAACAGCTACTGCTACCGAAACAGGAGGGTCACCTTAGAATACTGAACTACTAACCTGCACGAAAGACAGAATTCACTTCAGTTACGTGACCGTCCCGCTGTCGCTGCTGCAATGGAGCCTTGGTGGAGGCGGTAGCTCTATAAGTGGCACTTCAGAGCCGAAGCGTCACGCAGTAGGGCCGCAGGAAGCTCCTTCCGGTGTCGTCCAGCTGCCCTCAACGGGTTGACAGATCGGTAGGAACGACGAATTTGATCAGTCAAGGCCTATGGTAGCTCCTTCTCACGGCGGCAGAACGCCCTACACGTGCCGGTAATTGCGCTGGAAGGGCACGATACGGTATCTGCACGAAAGACAGAATTCACTTCAGTACGTGACCATTCCGCTGTCGCTGCTGCACTTGTACATTGTATCGCCCACGCAACAAGCGCCCGTTTCGGAGGCGCTGAAACTCTCATCCATCTTGTGTCGCCAGCGGCTCAGCGAAGTGGGCGTGTTTTTTAAGGTAGCCCCCTCCTTCTGTATTTGCTGTAATTACATCGTACACAGCTCATTTATCGACCTTACTTTGATGGTGTGTATCTTGGTAGGTTGTGTTTGGTCGATCGAAGCTCCTTCTGCGCCCAAGTATCTGTGTGCCACGTTGAATAAACGATAAAGCCCGCAGGTTGCTGCCGCATATTTAGTGGAAGCGACAGCAGTGGACATTTCCCTGGGAATTTTTTTTATCATGGGGATTAGCTGTATGGCTGTATGTGAGCTGGTCATTTCTGAGACTTAAATGCGAAGCACGCGCTGGCCATTTGTGAAGAAAGTAAAGTGGACGAAAAGATAACGCCAGCCATTGTCGCGGACCGAGAGGTCATAGGTTCGACTCCTGACCGCGGAACTTTTTTTATAGTTTTTTTTCTTCGCCATTTGATGGCGATCATTTTGCTGACGTATTTCCGGGACGGAAATACGTCATGGAAATGTTGGTGGACCCCGGCATAAAACACTTTCGTTGTTAACAAACGGGACCTTAAAGTCATCTTTTCGCGATTAGCAGGCAGTGAAAGTTTGGCAGCAGTGTGTGCGGTCTTCACAACGCTTACCAAGATCATTTTTTGCACAGGCTCACAAGTTTTTCGGAGCGATCCGTCGGTTTTGCGTGGCTTAAACTGTGCAAGGAAGGCACCCGACAAGACCAAGCGCCATTAGCGTCGGCTATATCTGCGCTACTGTTCCCGAGGGTCAGCTGTGTTCGCCTACGCCCCTGCGCCTGCGCTGTGACCCACCAAGCTACCGGACGCTGCCTACTTATACGAACTGCCCTTCGCATCCGCCTCAGTTTGGCAGCAGTGTGTGCGGTCTTCACAACGCTTACCAAAATCATTTTTTGCACAGGTGAGACTCGAATTACCTGTTTGAATTTTATTAGTATTGCTGCATGCACTGCTGCCAAACAAGAGTGCCAGTGTTTCCTGTGAATTATCTGTCATGGGAAGCGGTAAAGATCTGGGTAAAGCATTCGAAGGACTTCAAACATGAAATCCGTGCTGAACTTCGGTCCTTCAAGCAGAGTGTGGAACATTGTAGTAAAACCTGTGACAGTGTAAATGCGCTCTCCTCAGAAATAAAGGCTCTGCGTGAAGAGCTTGTCATAGCGAGAAAGAGAAACGAAAAACTTGCAGCTGAAAACAAGCAACTTCAGATAAAAATAGAAGAATTGGAACTGTACTCAAGGGCAAACAATCTTGAAATCAAAGGCGTGCCTGATGAGGGTGAGCCTTTCGACACTGTCCAGAAGATTTGTGCGGCGGTGGGAGAGCCGTTGTTGCGTGATGATATTGACATTTGCCACAGAGTGGGAACGGCAAAGTCTGGTGTGAAAAACGTTGTAGTGCGTTTTGTCCGACGTGACAAACAAAATGCTGTTCTGGCTAAGGCAAAAAACGCACGTCTAACTACGGCGACTCTTGGTTTTGGTACAACTGGCCCTATTTATGTCAACGAACATTTTGGGACGTTAAACCCCAGATATTATTATTATTATGTCAACGAACACCTCACAAGGCAGGGTAAGCAGCTACTGGGAGCGGCAAATGCAAAAAAGCGAGAAGTGGGATGGAGGTTTGTTTGAACGCACGTCGGCAAAATTTTCGCAAAGAAAAACGGAAACATCAGAAATGTTAAAGATTGCCTGCCGAGAGGACTTGAATAAAATGCTGCGTTGAAGCCTTCATGACACACTTTTCTTTGGTGTACGACCCAGCTAAGCTATGGCTGCCGCGGCAGAATGTAGATACTACAACATTGACAACTTCACTGAAATTAAGGGGTCATCACCCACCTTCAGTGCATTTCACTTAAACACTCGTAGCATTAAAAATAAGATGAATAGCTTGTCTCTTTTTAGAGGACTTGTCGGTAAAATTTGATGCCATACTTTTGACAGAATCCTGGCTTTCTTCGAGCGATGACCCACCGAAAATACCAGGGTATAATTATCATGGAGTTGTGCGGTCTGCTAACCGCGGAGGAGGAATTGCACTGTACATCAAAAATTCCTTTGTGTGCGACGTTGTCAATGAACTTACTTGTATTACACCCAATGTTGAGTGCCTAGCAGTAAGACTTAAGGATGTTGTCGTTGCAGCAGTTTATAGGCCCCCATTAGGACATAAGTGCGAATTCTTTGAGTTTATGGAAACTTTGCTGCCTAGTCTTCACTCAATCCACGCAGTCTTTTTAGTAATGGGTGATGTGAACATCAATATGCTCAGCGGTCACGCATCCAGTGAACATTTTGAATCTGTCCTTCGTACTTATGCCTGCACAAATCTAATCACGTTACCTACTCGTATTACTGGAAATAGCGCCACACTTCTTGATATCTGTGTCACTAGCGTACCCTCCGTCCAGTGTTCAACAGGCGTTTTCTCCCTCGATATCAGTGACCATCTTCCGATTTTTGCGTTCATACCAGTAGCCCCCAAAAGCGCGCAAATACCGCGAACTCGAGTTATCGCGATATCAAACCCATTTCGCTCAATAATTTTTACTCTGATGTTGATACGATAACATGGGACAGCGTTTACGCAGAAAGCTATCCCGATAGAGCTTATCGTCTCTTTCTAAAGGAAATTGTAGCAAGCTACGAAAAACACTTTCCTTTAGTGCGCAATACTAGACAAAGCAAAAGAATACGTAAGCCTTGGATAACGAGCAGCTTGCACAAAAGAATAAAAACCAAAAACAAAATGTACCATCAGTTTGTTTTATCACGTGATGCTGTCTTGCTTGCAGAATTCAAATCATACCGCAATAAATAGAACGCTGACTTAAAGAAGGCAAAACTTTCCTACTGTCATTCATTGTTTGCTAGAGTGTACAACAATTCGAGAAAATTATGGCAAGAAATTAATAATTTATCTAACACCTCTAAATCAAAGTGTCCAATTAACATTGCAGCTTTTGCTCAAGACAAGACAGATGTAGAAGCCCTAAAAGAAATGAACGAGTTTTTTTCGAATGTCTGCGACTACGTGCCTCCGATCCGTCGCAGTAGTTGCACTAATACGCTGGTGTTTGCACGTTCAACACTAGCAAATTCAATAACTCTCTCTCTGGTCACTGAACAGGGAAGTCACGAATTTTATTTATAGAATTAGAGACAATGTCGCTGCTGGGATAGATGGGCTGAGCGCCGTCCCTATTAAGCATGTTGCTTCAATCATAGCCCGTCCGCTGACATTTATAATTAATCAAATGCTAGAAACCGGTATATTTCCGTCTGATCTTAAAGTGGCACGTGTAATCCCCGTGTACAAAGGTGGAGCTATTAGTAAGATATCGAACTACCGGCCGATATCCGCTCTGCCTATCTTGTCCAAAGTCTTCGAGAATATCATCAATGCACGGCTCGTTAACTTTTTTAACTAAATATCACGTAGTGAATGATTCACAATATGGCTTCCAGAAAGGGAAATCTACCGAAATGGCATTACTGCTAATTAAAAATGAAATTCTCAGCAACATGGAAAACAAACTTTTTGCTGTCGGCTTATTTATCGATTTAAGGAAAGCGTTTGACTGCGTGAACCACAGTATTCTACTGTATAAACTGCATGATTATGGCATACGTGGCATTGCCCTTGATCTAGTGAAAAGCTATCTCTGTAACAGGAAGCAGTGTGTGAAGGTCGGCGACTCGGCGTCTCCAACTACTATTGTAAAATTTGGGGTGCCTCAGGGGTCAATTCTAGGGCCTTTGTTGTTTATACTCTATATCAATGACTTATGTGATGTGCCCGATTCACCGAAACTGGTCATGTATGCTGACGACACAAACATATTTTTTTCAACCCCAACTTTAACAAGCTTAAACACTACAATAAACAATTACTTAATTAAACTTGAACAATGGCTGGACTCTAACAGATTAACTCTAAATGTCAAGAAGACAAAATATATTATATTTAAACCACTGAACAAAAAATGTGACTCTGAACTCGCCCTTAATTTTCAAGGAACGGTCCTTCAGCGTGTTTCATCAGAAAAGTTTCTAGGTGTTTGGTTCGAAGATACAATGTCTTGGAACACGCATGTGAACAAGCTAACGATTGAATTGGGCAAAGCAGTTGGATGTCTTTACAAACTTAGAGAATTAGTCCATCTAAGCTAAAAAGTGCTATATATTATGCAAATTTTTATTCACGTCTTTGATATTGTACCTTAGTCTGGGGTACAACAACTACTACTAACTATAATAAACTAGAACAGCTGCAAAAGAAGGTGTTAAGAATCTTTGAGACTTTCAGTGGACACCCAGGCCTACTACCCACTGCTCCCCTATTCATTAAACATAATATGCTAAAAGCTTCCAAGCTACACGACTATAAACTGTCTCTTTATATGTATAAAAACAAGCTTCCAAAAGACGAAGAACATACCCGTCATGACTACAGCATACGTA
The DNA here is from genome assembly GCF_013339695.2 of Rhipicephalus sanguineus. NCBI lineage: Eukaryota > Metazoa > Arthropoda > Arachnida > Ixodida > Ixodidae > Rhipicephalus > Rhipicephalus sanguineus. Next base: position 32,762,998 of record NC_051177.1, read on the forward strand.
ACAGGCAAATACCAGTACCACATACTCGCACAAACTACGGTAGAGCCAGACTTGAATATTGCATACCAGTACTTTACAACTCCTTAAAAACCCATATTAATTTTAGTGCTCCATTCCGTGTGTTCAAATCAAATGCGCGTGGTTATTTGATGAAGCCATAAATATTTTTCTTTGCTCAAAACTAAATAATATTTCTTGTTCTGTGCGCCACACAGAAAGTGTTCTGATGTTCATTGTTTATGTAGGCATTTTTTTATATTTTCTTTGTATTATGCTGTTTGTTTTGCTTACAAGTGTACATCTGTGTAAAATCCACTGCATGTGCTGCCCTCTGTAGGCCCCCAGGTCCCGTCAAGCTGTTTTGCACAGCTTTTTGCCTGGGGGACCCCCAACAAGTGTGTTGGAAATAAAGTGGATTCTGGATTCTGGTTCTGACATGAATAATGCGACATGCTTGTCGCGTACGTCATGCAAGCCTTCCTTCAGTCACGTGTGGTACATACCCTCTTATACCACGGCCCACGGAAAGCGGGTATGCGCCACATGTGATTAACAGTCTATGTCAACGCAGCAACGGCAAGAATAGACAGTGGAAGTGTTAACAGGATATCCAATTCAATTTTCATTTTTTTTATTTCGGACATAGTTACATAACATGAAATATGTCCACGAGGCAAGGCAAAAGGAGACTCGTATGTCTCCTGACGAGGCCTTCACCCCGGACTTACACGTCGGACAGCAGGAGCCAGTTCAGAGAAAATAAATACAATGCTCATTGCACAGCTTATATAAATAACATAACAGTAAAAACACATGGGACAAAAATTATACAAAGTTTACATTGTTCAGGTTTAACAATTTTATAAAGTTGTACAAATATGCAAAATTACATAATTTTCACGTTCATAGCAAAATAATTGTGTATTTCAAGGAGGCAGGAAAAGTAGCTTTACTTTTACTTATATCGTTAAGGAATCCACGTCGCAGAAAATCTAGATAGACGCAATGAATAAAAATCACGGTGGCATTCTGCGTGGCACTCGAGTATCCTACCAGACCCACAACAGGGCTTGAAACTGCTTCGGAAAAAGACCCTATAGAGGTGTGATGTCGGGGCAACGTCAATTGTGGTTCCAGTTTTGGCTAACCGTTTTGATAACAATGTCATAAACGTTACATATGCACTGCTATGACTCAGCAAGCTATAGTCAAGCGTTGCTGGATACCGGAGGAACACCCCAACAACCGCGACTTATGATACACACCTCATCGCACCGAAGTTGGCACTGCGTTTCGATGAAACAGACGTAAAGTTCCCTAACGGGAGTACAAATCTTACATCGGACCTTGAGCTGCCCTTTAGGCGTCAGTGAAGTCGACATGCCTAGTGCACCATCGATATGCTCACAACTATTCAACTTATACAAAAAGACGTCGATCTACCTCGTAACGCTTGACTAAAAAAAAAAAAATAAACAAGTGGCATAGACAGCTACTCGCTACTCTTCGACTCCTTCGCATGAAATCGATTCTCACAGTGCGGGGGATCTGCCGGATTTTTTAAGCGAAGCTTCTGTAAGTTTCAGGTTTCTGTAGCCATAGGCGTGCGCAGGGGGGGGCCAAGGGGGCGAGAAGGGGGGCGCAAAGTCAGCCCTGTACATTGTAGGGGGGGGGGGGGCGAGAAGAGGGGCGCAAAGGTAGCCGCATACATTGACATAATAGGGAGGGGGGCGCTGCGACGAACCTTCGCCCCCCCTGAAGGGGAACCCTGCGCACGCTTATGTCTGTACCGGCGGCGTAATTCGCGAAAAATCCAACACCAGCGAGTTTACTCAAGTACGGGTGTACGAGAGTAGGCCCTCGAATGTGCGCCGGTCACATGGGCATATCTGTGCGCCATTTTCCAATAATTGATGCTCTCTCGATCGCGGGCTTGTCGGGGATGAGCAGTTTCTGATATAGAAATTCGATCTTTTATTGAGGTGAGTTGTAATTTTATGTTTAATTCCATATTTCATTCTTACATCTCGTCGTTGCCTTTCAATGTTTCACTCATGACCATCGTTCTGCCTGTAGCAGCATAAGTGTTGCGCTGCTAAGGCAACACTTAGGGCACGCTGCTAAGGCAACACTAGGACACGCATCTGCAACGCAGCGAGCGCGGAGCGTCGGCGTCGCGAGGCGAGAGAGGAGAGGGGGGGGGGAGAGACTTTACCGATAGGCGCTAGCCCGTTGCCGATCGGGCGAGATAGATAGATAGATAGATAGATAGATAGATAGATAGATAGATAGATAGATAGATAGATAGATAGATAGATAGATAGATAGATAGATAGATAGATAGATAGATAGATAGATAGATAGATAGATAGATAGATAGATAGATAGATAGATAGATAGATAGATAGATAGATAGATAGATAGAAAAGCAGGTCAGGCATGCACACGCCAAGCTTCTCATGGCCCCGTTTTCCCGATAGGGGAACAAGTCCTATTTTTTTTTCTTTACCACATTATATTTACAAGGTCTTAGAGCCTTTCGCAGTGACACCCCACACCGTTCGATTTAGAACGTATACAGTTTACAGTGTTTTTAGGTAACACCTTGGAAATTTATTAAACTTAGTTTTTCTGAGATTAAAGAAAGTTCTTTACAAGAAACTGTGAAGTGTAGCGAACGTTCATCATTGTTAAATCCATGCGCATTAGAAGCCAATCAGCTAAGATTCATCGATAAATTGTTAAGCGCATGTTATTTTTTTTTTTTCGATGTCCTGTTTGGTAATGTAACGCTCTATACGTGCAGTTGCCCAGAAAATATTTGGGAGCGCCGGACCGGTGGCCGCTTGTCGGCGGAGCACGCCCGCAGAAGAATACAGCTATCTGCGTGTTCAGGGCATTCCTAGCAAGCAAGCCTGGCCGCCTGGCTCCCTAGTGTGTGTAGATAGCCGTTGCCTTGCTTCAGAAACCATGCTGTTTGTCCCTCTTAGCGCTGCGACAACACATCCGGGGGCATCGGGGCCTGTACGCTACAGCGCGCTGACGCTCTATGCAGTGGAATCTCTGAATGCACGCGTAATCCTTGTGGCGAACCTTAATTAACTCTCATTTATGAACTTTTAATAAACTCTTACATTTAACGAACCTAAATGAACTATTAATTCGTCTTAATTTGGCATGACCAGTCTTATCACGTAGTCTTGAGGTTAAGTAGTCTCTATTACTGTTCGCAGCACTTGATTAAATTTAAATATAGGTAATTGCGTTAACCTAACTAGTAATACACTTTAGCACGTTTTAATAAAGGCGTCGTCTGATGTTATTGCTTTGATCTTTTTAATTACTCAAAGTTCATTAGCATAGTCTTGGGACTCCTCAGTTACTCTTAGTTACTTGGTGCATAATTAAATTTTACACGCTTTGTTGAACTGTAGAGGTGTAGTATGCCGTTTTGTGATTTTTGCTACTGCAAGTGTTATCGGCGACGGGCGACCTGACGGTCACATCCCGCGACTAATGAACCAGTAGATCATTTCGTTTTCAAAGGCGCCGATGCCGATTAACCCGCCCGCACGCGCGCACTGAGCGTTCTAGAGACCGGATCAGCGCAGCCCCGTGAGAAACGCTAAAGCCCCAACCACTGGCACGCGTATGCGCGCGTATGCACGCGCCTAGGCGTCAAATGCGCCTCTCGGCGTCGGTCGCGGAGGGCTGTACGCGTCCATACGCCTCGAGCACGACCTACTGTACTTCTGACCTGCCCAGCGAGCAGAACGCCAGCACGCGCATGTTGGCGCTTATTTCTGCCGCTAGGGGCCTTTTAGCCGTGGCTTTGGCGCTGCTAGTTAACCCAACCACGCAGCACCTCCGAGGCCGTCTGCAGTGGAGTGACATACCCATATGGCCAATGGGGACGTTTTTCCGCTTCCGGCGACGGTGGCGGTTCCTGGGCTGGGCGGTAGTTGACTGGATTTTGGATTTCTGCTGGAGGCGAGCCAATCCGAAAGGAAAAAATCCAATATGGCCGCGCCCGTTTGCGGTCGCTTCCTCGCTCGTGGTGCCGCCGGCCCCGCGGCCGCGACGTCGGTTCGAGCGTTTGCGCACTAATTGCTTCTGCACTGTCTTCTCTCTTTATTGCCGATGTACGTACGTAATGTGTGTAGTTGTTTTTCTGCTTCGTTGTAGCCTCTGTGGTAGCATGGCGAATGGTGGCGAGCGGCGCCGTCGCAGCTGCATAGCAGCCGCTTTCGGCGCTCGCTCGAGAAGCGAAAAGCGCATATAACTTTCTTCACATGCCATTTTATTGAAGGAAACGTAAATTGCTGCACGTTTAGGCAATATTTGGGCTATAATATCGGTAACAATAACAAAAGAAAACGAAAAAGATTCGAAATACTGCTGTGGTAAAACCTGAATACAGGAATGCGTACATCGAGCACGCGTACAATATAAATAGGATACGAAAACGCATAATACAGCATAATACAATCACATAAGCAGGGTAAGCATATAAAGTGCTACATCAGCGTAAATAAGTGTACACATACGAGTTGTACAGATTATGACTAGCAGCATGAAGCGAAACAATCCCGCGCATTGAAATATATCATAACAAAACAAGTTGTTCGAATGGTTGGTGCATACTGTGCAAAAGATAATGACGCAACGCAAGCCGAAGAAAACAAGGGGTATAGGAAAAACACCCTTTCCTGTACTTTTTTTTTTATTGCCCTGCGTTGTGTCACTCCCTTTTGCACATACACACACACACATACTTTTGCACATATGTACACAGAAAGTGCACCTAACAGTCATAGCCTTTGGCTCATGTAGACGAACCCATGGAGCATAAGTAGATCAATGTCATAATATGTTGAGACTGATGCTGCAGTGCTACAGCATATTATTTTGTAAAAGCAGTGAGACAAATCTACCATTTGGCTCAGCTATCCCTGATCATGTTTTCCTCCAGGTAAATGTGTTGTAGGCAAGCTCACGTGATGTGAACAGGACACAGCATGCTTTAATTTTCAAGTAATAAAGGGAGAAGAACGCAACAAAGAGTGGTCTAGACTCAGTTGCAGAGGTGACCTTTGAAATTTGTGGAAACATTGTGGTTGTGACTGGTGCATAACAGGAATGATCACAGGTCATTACTCAAGTTCGAAGTTGTGCGAAATACTCAAGGTAACATGAATTATACACGAAGATAAGCATCTTATCAAAGAAATAAGTAAAGTGGAAAGTTGAACGCAGCTTCCCTATTATTTTTCTACCAGGTATCATGTTGGATCCATCACAATGTCAGAAGATTTTCTGAGCAGTACTTAAATTGCAGATGGGGAACGCTGCACAGTTTCATCATAATGTGTCACTAACTAGAAGTGCATCGCTTGTCATTCGTTGGTTCAGGAAGTGGAATGTCGGAGTTTGCAGAGTTTAGTTAAACAAGAAACACAGTTGCTCTACACAAACAGTACGTTGTGAATAGTTTCAGTGAGTATGGATGCATGCTTCTATTTCAAACTAACATGCATGTCACCGAGTCGCAGCTTCTGCACAAACCCCTCTGGAATCCTCACAGAGCTGAGCACTTCATCAATGTATCTTTTATGCCTGTGAATAGCTGACACCATCAGTTCTTTGCAGTGGCACAACAGTCATGACCAGAGGTTTGTAATTGAAAAGTGACAGAGCCCCTGGGTGCTGAAAATCTTTTGGACTTGGTGAGCACCTGAATTCATGCATGCTTCAACCTTCGTGGCCCGTCGCAGTGGTCTAGTGGTTACGGTGCTCAACTGCTGGCCCGAACGTAGTGGGATTGAATCCCGGCTGCATATCAATGGATGCAATATGCTTGAGGCCCATCTGCCTAGATTTAGGTGCACGTTAAAAAAACGCCAGGTGCTCAAAATATCTGAAGTGCTCCACTACTGCATGCCTCATATTCGTATCATGGTTTTTGGACATAAAACCTCCACATTTTTTATTAATCAACCTATTTTTGCAACGTTCATTGTGAATTAATCACACTGTTACTGTTTGTAAAGACTGCTTCAGTGTAAAACGAGTCGTCAGTATAATATAAATTTTGGCATTTTTTGGGAGGCTGGATGTTTGACTGCCTTCCAAACCATGTCAAGCAAACAGAAAGAAAGCAGAACGAGCAGGGTTTTCCAGTGCATTTTGGGAAGTGTTGGTATTTCCCAATACTAAAGCAATCCAGAACCTCTGGTTGTAATACTCATGCTGATAGGGGCACACAAGGCTTCAAAAAAAAAGTTAGTCGGTTAAACTTGTATAATACAAAAGTAACGCAGCAGGAGCAAAAGTAGTCAATGCATTACATACAACCACAGCAGAATTATAAATACACATATATAAATATATACCTACATAAAATATACATATATACATAAAAATACGTACATATACACATAAAAAAAGAAATAGTGCAACACATCTAAAAAATGAATAGCAAATGGGTGCAGAAGGCTGCACTAGAAATCCAATTTACATAATCATGTTCTAGAAAGGCACAGGATAAATTTAGCCTGCTACTTTACGTTATTGCTGGCAGAAGCACTGTGCCTTGACTTTGTTTCTCGTGTGTTTTGTTTACAAATGTAATGTGCCAATGTAGCCTTGTGCGGCAGAATATTAAGAAATTTCTCAGTGCAGCCAACTGAACAGAAAATAGCTTGCCGGATTGGCATCCTTTCCACCAGATTTTTGCACACATTGGAAAAATGTGCACAATAGTTGATTTCATGTCTGGAGGCTGAATCTAATTTCTTTATGTAATTCAGACATGATTCAGAGGTTACTGCAATGGAACCGAGGAGTTTCTCGGGTACACCACTTTCCTTGAGTAGTGCAAAGAATTGGTGTCGTCCATGGAGAGAGCCTCCATCCACTTCAAGGAGTGTTCTCTCACATATGCACTCACTAGTCCTCAGTTCAAGAAAGCTGTTCACAAGAGTACCAGCGACATGGTACACAACATTTTCATACACCATGTCGGTCGCATCTTGTGAAGATGCCTGCACATCAGATGAATCGGAGGCCTGCTGCGTGCTGTGGCTTGTGGTTGGTGTGCTGCTATAGTTGACAACAATGCAGATGCACTCTCCAAGTTGTTGAAAGCAATTGTTGTCACCTCACAGTTTCCTTGAGAAAGCTTGAAGAGCTTGCCAATCCAAATATGTTTTAGAGCCGCCACGAATTGGTACACATTTGGTGTCTCATTGCAGCCATGTTTTTGACAAATTATTCCAAAAAAGTTTTCTAGTGGATCTTGCTGCAATCAACGTGTGAAAAGATGAGTGAAATCAAAGTCCTCTTTTAAACCAGTCCACAGCAACAACAAGGCTTTGATTCTAATCTGCCAACCTTTAACAGTGCGCGGCTGCTTGTCCCGAGGACTACCGAAGTGCCATTGGGCAATCCAACTGATGCATGACTCAAGGGAAGCACGGTGTTCCGACCCATCAATCATTGCATACCGCAACTTATCATCCTGATTTTTTGGGGTCGAACTGTTCTGGCTGTCAAAAATCTTATCCATTCTTTCTGTGAACAGAGCTGTAAATTTAGCATCAAGAGGAAGCTCTTGAATGGCAATGAGAGTGGGGAGTGCCACAGAGACAGATTCACTGAATACTTGTGTGGCATACTTCACTCTTATGTCAGCCACGGCCGCTGGATGAAAAAGCGCACTTTTTATCCAGCGGCCGTGTGTCAGCAAAGGGCATCTTGTAGATATGTTGCTCTTTAAGCTTCCTTAGCAATCTTTCTTTTTTAGATGTTCAGTTGGTGTGTTAGAGGCGTGATTTGCGAGTATTTTTGTAAAAGGTTTCAATGTACGCCCAGTCAACAACCTCGGAGCCAATCGTGAGCTTGTGTTTTCTCAAATTATTCCGCGTGCATTTTATCGGGTGTGGGATGTCAAACATGAAGTATAGTTTGCAGTTGTTGACAGTGAAACATGGTTCATGAAGAGAATGGATCAGCATTCTTGACAGGCTGACATTGTTTGACCCTTGATCATAGATGACCACTTTTACCAAAAGACCTTTTTTTTTTCAAGCTGCATAATTACATCTAATAGCAGCTTGTGCATTGCAAGAGCTGACGTTGCATTGCGGGACACTGCAAAGGCTACTGGCTGCATCCAATTCCTCGATATGCCAGACACAGCCATTAGAATGGCTGCATTTGCCACACGAGAAGTCCTGTGTTTCCATCATATGTGTAGCCAATCACTATATCTTTTGATTGATCGTACATCAAATGTCTTTTCAAGGCTATTTAATCGAATAAAAGACAGCATGCTTTGTCTAGCAGAGGCCAAGCTTTAATGATTGATTCTATTGCATCCATGGCACCTGGAATGATACCAGGTGTCATTGGGATGTCTGCCAGCCAGCACCTGAGTGTCCGCACATGTGGCAAGTGAAGCATTTCTCTGAGGAAGCGTGAATTGAGAGTGAATTGTTTCATCCATTTGGACCAATGTTTTTTTTGGGGGGGAATGTACCAAGCCTGATTCGTGCTTTAAGCAGTTCAAAAAAGGTCCTTTGACAAATCCGGTTCAAGCTTGTTTAAAACCTCCTGCTGCGTTACTCGCCTCGCCTCGTCCCTTTTTTTCATCTGACCGACTGCCTTGCGGTACCTTTCACTTCGTGAGTGAAGTGTTAGCAGCTTCTTTTTGGTGCGAAGGGTGTGCACAGAGCTGCGTTTTCTTCGCCCACTTTCTTGGCGTTTCTTGCATCTGCTCCGCGCTGCTGCCCTCCTTGGAAAATTGGAGGCCGCTCGGACTAGGCTCAGCTGAAAAAAAAAAAAGACATGGAAGAATGCGAAGGTATAGGCTTTCATCAGTCTTGTAGAGAAAAAAAAATCACGATTAAGCTATCAGGGCGCAATCACAGGGCTACTAATATACGGACCACTATGTGCTGCCATGCCATTTTTCATTGGAAGCAATGTGTATTCTGCGACTGAGACAGGAATCATAATTGATTTATACATTCCAAGCATTTTATCTTCAAAGAATCATCCATGATTAAGGAAATATCACAAAGCATTGCAAAAATGAACATTTCATGAAATGCTGAACAGAGGCAATGACATTTACAAAGTGGAGGATTTTGAATTATTCATCTCATAAATAGCTATCTGGGCTGCATAAGCCACATTTACATGAATGCACACCTTGATAGTGCATCATATTTCGCTGGCCTATCTCGCAGAGCTACTCTCATCACAACAAATCGGACAGCACAATTTTCAGTGTGAACCATGTAGGTCCAACTGCACCCACCTTATATTTGAAATATAAATTGCGTGAACTAAATCACGGGTTGCAGGCCCTGAACTATATGTATGGTTTTGTCAATATTATAGGTTGTGACAATATTACACAGGCTTAGGTGTCCATATCTACTAGGAAAACATCAAGACTACTGGTCCATACTTCCTTATGCAGATGCAGGATGTGTACTTTGCAATAATTCTCTCTCTCACTTTTTGCACTTACCATCACTTGGTGAAACCTGTGACGGTGGTGTGGGCCTTCTTGTGGGTGTGCTTGGCGAAGCGGCTGTTGAAAAAGAAATAAATATGCTATAAAAGGCTGGCAAGCAGGTATTTTAATACCCTCACTTTGCATTGCACGTGTGAATACTGAGCAACAGACTTATGGAGCAATTTTCACATGTGCCTGAGGAAAACTACTCAGTGTTTTCATCTCTATGGAATGAGCTCAACAAAGAAAGCACTGAGTCTATGCATTGATGTAGAAAAAGAAAAGATATCTATACCACGCAACAAAGTTTTCTTGCAGGGAGGTTGGTTTGTTGTGAACTCATACCGAGCTCCACAAACACTAGAGGAGTAAGGACGGAAACAGGACAGAGTACAAACTATTTATACTGTGAGATGCCAAAAGCCATTTTCGCTGCTCTATCTCCCTGTTTCTTCATTTTGCGTTTGTGCAGCATGCTATCAGTTCATCCATACCATGTAAACAGTGCACTCAGACATTTTTACTGGAAAGCATGCAAAATGCTTCTCTATGAGTGCAAGCAAACAACATTTTTTTTCCCCTAGAGTACATTTCCTGCATTTAAGGTTTACGTACAGCAATTGTTCTCATAGCACTGGTAATTGAAAAACAGCTGTGGCATTTCTACTACTGTCTAATTTCAGAGAACAATCTGCTCGAGTGTGCAGGTGTAGAATACAAACTCGTACCGCTCTTTGTTTTATTTTTTGCAAGCTATTCGTGCAGTATTACAGTGGCACCACCAACCAAATATTCTGTACCCTTCATTCCAAGCAGAAAGTGAAACAGATCCTTGTTCGGTACACCTACCTTCCACACTAGGGGGGCAGTCTCAGCAGCAGGGACGGCAACTCGCTTGCAGTAAACTGGTTGTCTGCAATTAAAGTACTCGAACTTAGTCACACCCTACGGTGAAAAAAACAGCTGGTAGAGTAAATACACTTGCAAGCTTTTAAAGGCATGGCACTAAGCTTAATAAATGTGCTTGCTTTTAATCTGCACTAAATTATAATTACAGATAATTACATATATCCCGGCAATATTCTCTGAATTAAAACTTGATATATGAAACACAACTCGATCGAGTTCTTGTTTTTCCACTGCTTTTGCGAGTCGAAACGATATTGAAAGCTTATAAGGAATTATGGTGTGTAAACGCCTAGCGCAAACAGCGCATTGAAAAAAAATACAGAAAAGTGAAAGGGTGGCGGTGGGGATGGGTCCAGATTAGAGAGGGAAAAAAAAAGTGGCCCCGCGCGATAAGCGCGGCCTGTTTCATGAACATCCAAAACCGAGCTTGGCCATGCCTTCGCCCGTTGGAAGCATCACGAGGGAGTAATGAAGAGATAATCGAAACTGTTTCCGGTAGCTTCCCGAGAGCGAAACGGGGCAGTGGGGTATCACGCTTGGTTCAAGGTCCCCCGTCGAGCAGCGCGGCAAGGTACGCCGAGGGAAGGAATGCGGACAATTTACGGCGACAAAAATCCGAGCAGGCGGTCGGTGTGTAAACAGACACACAGATGAGGAACGCGGTGGTTTTCACTTGTGCAACACCGCAGCACACATTCGAATCTGAGGGCAGTGTCCCGAGTTCGCTACTGGGGCCTCCGCAATAACTTTGCGAGCGATACTTTCGTCGGTTGCGAGCACCACCCATAAACTACACGGACATGATGTATACGCACGCATTAAAGCGCTTAAAAAAACAGCTGCAGCGAGCACAACTATCCCACTCCGTTAATGTTACTAGCACGCATAAGTTAAAGTAACACGTAACATAACACCCTGAAGACACGGTTGCATGACACGGTAATCCGAATTGGTTAGATTTCATGAGATAGTAGAGGTAACGTCAGGCAGTGAGGCACGCACATATATACTAACGTGAGCAACCATAACTAGCGAACAGCTCCGCTTTTGAGAGGTGACGCGCGTCGAGCCACAAACTGCAGCCCGCCCACTAATTTTAACTTATTATCGTAACGATTTCTCAAACAGATAGCTGCAGCAACGAATGGCAGCAAGAAAATTCGCTGTTCATTCAGCAGTTTCAAATCATAACGTCAACGACAGTGGAAATCAGAACTTTGCGAACATCTTGGGAAATATATAATAGTGAAAGTATAAATACCTGTGGTCAGCAGGGATTCTGAAGAAGTGTTCGCCTTCATTCCCCGAGGAATCGCACCACTTCACGCCGCAATAAAGGTGCGACATCGCTGCTCCTCGCTGCGGTGGTAAAGTTGCGTTTCTATGCGCTCTCGTGCTTGCGCGTCGTCTGCTTGTGCGCTGCGCAGGCGTGATGGCGGCGGTACCTAGCGGAGCCACGCACAGTCATGTTTACAAAACTTCTCTAAAAACTTTGCCTTGCATATACTCGTGGCTGGTTATAGTTTAATGCAGAAGCACGTTTTATTTACTACTGTGTACTACCGTGGCCGCGGTTATTTTATTTTAATTAGGCTTTACTGAGGCCTTCACTCCCCGCCCGTACCAGGTTCGCTGCAATCGTTTCGACGGGTAGCGACGCCCCATGGCTCGGACGCCAAACTGCCATCATGCCTCGGGCCTGCCGTCTGCTCGTGCAGAGGTCGAGATGCTTGCGTGGGCATGCACTCTGTTAAAAACGAAGGAAAAAATGAGAAAAAGGGCACTTATTGAGTAAATCAGCGATAACAGCACACGTAGTTCGTAGTGACGCGAGTGCGTGAGAAAAGGATCAGGTAGTTTTTCTGAAATTGGTTGTTTATCATGGACATGCAAAAACGTCGTTGTATCAATATAAAGTTATACGTACATGTTGTACAACAAACGTGAAGAACTCGTACATTTAATTCTGCCTCAGTAACGTTTCTAGGATTTCTTCACCGACAGGTAGGGTCATTGTTCATTTCCGTAACGACAAAACAATAAAAAAATGTGATTACCGATGGTCGAAATGTTTACCATTGTTGGGGCAGTTGATTATTTTTAAAACAGACTGTTAAATGTTGGCTCAAGGTGTCGTGTTCTTACCATTAGAGGCGTGCAGTAATTCAAAATACGACCAAACTTAAAAGTTCTGCGAAGAAGCAATCTGAACCAAAGCACTCGTACAGCGCGAACTGTTGTGCACCCCCTCGCATCCGCCAAGCTCAGGATGGATGGATGGATGCTATGAGCGTCCCCTTTATAACGGGGCGCCGGTGACATGTCTGCCACCAGGCTCGAAGGCGAAAAAAAAAAGAGAAAGAAGAAAAAAAGCTCCTTGTTTCATGTTGTGTCCTAATGCCTTATCTACATGATAAATCTATGTTATTATACACAAAAATAAATTCACGGTCCATCTCTCTGCCTCTTAAGGCAGAATGACCTTATTTTCCCCCATTATTTATTTTTGTACTTTATCTCTACTTTTCTGCCACCAATACTCTAACGTCATCTTACTTATTTCTATCGCGGACGTGTTCAGCTTTCCATTGTGTCCCTAAAAACCCAAGGCTTCATGTAGACTCGTGCCCACACGTATACCTGTGAATATCCACAGTCAATCAGTACGTTCCATCGTTTCCGTAGTTCCCACCGCAGCATGTCATTGTTCTCTTCGTTACTGAATCTCGCTTATAAACTACGCGTTCTAAGGCGCCCGACCTTGCTCAAACAGTAAAGCGCTTC